>NW_015164747.1:24916-93101 GCF_001447785.1 Gekko japonicus
TAACTCTGATGGCACAAGAACTAACACCCTAAGCTAAGTATACTGTAAATGTAGAAAACTCATATATAAAATATAAGTTAATTTGTAAGAGTTAAAGGAAAGGGAACTCTCTTTAGATAGGAGCAAGCATGGGGAGAAGTGGCTAGTTTTAGTAAGCTCAGTTAAAGTTACCTCTTTAAACATAGACGGAGTTCCAATTGTGATCAGTGGAGAAAAAGTACATAATCCGTTTCTGTTATTTCTCTTTGGCATGTTTGACTGACACTGGAGCGGTGGCCCCTTTAAACGGAGCATGAAGGAGGGAGATGCAGATACAAGAGATTGGGAGAGCGAGGAAGCTGAGTCAGCATCTTAACTACGTCACACAGAGCGACACGGATAAAGAAAGACCAGGAAGGAAACTACTAGGGCAAGAGAGACATCTACAGGCAAAAAGAAATAACTGCAGACAACATTTCTCATCTAAGACCTGCAGACAAGCTGGAAGCAAGAGATGGCAACGGAAAAGAGAAGGACAATTAGAATAAATCAAAGAGATAGACTTGAAAGTAAATCTAAAAATAATACAGTTGAACTAATAGACGAAAGTTTAGGAGATCTGGGATCTGGATCTGGGAGTAGGAAAAGCTCAATCCCCTCTCCTAGTCAGGCAGGCATTGCATCATATTTAAAAATGAGTGTGGGACAGATGAATATTAAGGAACTTAAAAATTTAATTCTAGAATGTGTAGGGCAAGCCATGCTGGCCCTTATGAAAAAAGAAACTGAACCCATACAACAAAAGATGGAGGAAATATCAACTCAGATTAAAATAGAAATGGACGAAATTAAAAAGCAAATAAGTGAAAATACAGTAGAAATATCAAAGATAGCCACAAATACCTCTAAATTGGAAAAGAAGATGGAGGACATTGAGCAAGAGTGATTAGAACTGAAAGATAAGAATGAAAAAATGGAAGATATGCTGATTTCATTAGAAATGGACAGAGCAAATTTGGTATTAAGATGTCAGAATATTCCAGAAGATATTGATAAGAACCTAAAAGAAGAATTGGTAAATGCCTTGACAACACAACTAAATGTAGGAACAAAGGAAGAAGTACTTGCGGAAGTTGAAACAGTTTATAGAAGAACTACAGCGTATGCAAAGAGACATAAAATACCTCAAGAAGTTCATGTTAAATTTTATAAAAAAGAACTTAGAGATAGAATTCTTAGAGAATCAAGAGGAAATAAAGTGGAGATTCAAGGTGAAGAGATTATTTTTCTAAAAGAAGTACCGTGGAGAATAAGAGAGAGGAGGCAAAATTATACCAAATTAACGCGTCTTCTGCAAGATAATGAGATACTTTATAGATGGCTTACTCCGGGAGGAGTTCTATTTACATTTAAAGGGAAAAGGCAAAAATTAGATTCTATTTTCAAGGTAGAAATTTTTTTGGAGAAATATGGTGAAGAGTTAGGCTGGAATAGAGAAGAGGAGGAGGAGGAGGAAGAAGAAGAAGAACAAGGGAAAAAAGAACCTAAAAAGAGTAGCAGAGCCCAAGGAAAGGAAGAAACACAATATAAAGAATATAAAATCACAAATAGTAACCAGGTACCAGAAAAATAAGAATAGGGGACATAAAGATAAAAATGGTAAACACTAGAGGTTTGAAAATACTATCAGTAAATGTAAGTGGCCTTAACAGCCCGCAAAAAAGAAGGAAATTTTTTCATCAGATTACAGAAGAACAAATCGAGATTATATGTCTTCAAGAAACCCATATTAAGAAAGACCATATACAATACTTAAATTATAAGAAATTAGGACAAGCCTTTATCACAGCTGATAAAAAAGAAAAGAGGAGTAGTAACCTACATTAAAGACTACCTTCATCCAAAATTAACTTATAGCTCTCAAGATGGAAGAATAGTGGCTACCACAATGTTGAAGGAAGGAGTGGAAATATTAATAATAAATATATATGCACCAAATCAAGATCAAGAAGAGTTTTTTAAAGAAGTACAAAAACTTATTGAAATGTAACCGGCAGACAATATATGCATAATAGGGGACTTTAATGCAGTGGCTGATCCAAAAATTGATAGGAAAAATAGGATGAAAATTAGTAAAAACCTTCCAAAAAATTTTCTAAAATTTTTTCTTAAAAAAGAATATAATATATTTGATGCATGGAGAGTAAGAAATGTTTTTTTTGGGGGGGGGGGAAGATTTTACCTATTATTCAGCCAGATATAAATCATGGTTGAGAATAGATATGGCTTGGATTTCTGTATCCCTATTAAAGGACTTGAAAGAAGTAGAAATAATACCCAGAGCCTATGCTGACCATGCACCTGTGATGTCAGAAGTGGCTGCAAAAAAACGGGAAAGAATTAGATGGAAATTGAATGTTACACTCCTTAAAGATAAAAACTTTGTAAACAAAACCAAAAAGGAAATACAAGAATTTTTTTGAAAGGAATCTTAGCCCAAAAGTCTCAATAAATATAGTTTGGGATGCATTTAAAGCCTTTTTAAGAGGAAGATTTATCAACTTTCAAATTTGGAAAACAAAGCAGCAAAGAACAGAATTTGAATATATAAAGGGGGATAGAAGAAGATAAGCTAAAAAGGAAACCAATTGCGGGTGATACAAGATGAAAATTTAAAAGGTGGCAGCATAATTTAAATATATTACTAACTCAAGAAATTGCAAGAAAAATAGAATATGTGAAACAATATTATTTTGAACATGCAAATAAAATATCACGGTGGTTAGCATATAAACTGAAGAAAGGTGAAGAAGCCAGAAACATTCTAGAAATGAAACAAAATTCACTAAAACATTCTAGAAATGAAACAAAATTCACTAATAAAGAGATGAAGGTAATAATTAAAGACTATTATACAAAATTATATGCAGCAGATTTCCAAGACCCACAAAAATCAAAAGAATGCATAAGCCAAAAATCTAGAGGAAAATTTACAGAAGCTCAGAAAAAAATATTGAATGACCCAATTACAATAAAGGAAGCGATTAAAAATCAGGAAAAAAAGAAAACGCCGGGACCAGATGGACTTCCTGTTGAAACTTATCAAAGTTTTGAAGAACAGATAGCACTACCTTTAAAATATTTACTGCAAAATATAATAAAAGAAGGGAAAGTGCCAAATTCATGGAATGAAGCGCTGATTACATTAATACCAAAACCAGGAACAGAAGGGGAAGAAATTAAGAATTACCATCCAATATCACTACTAAATACAGATTACAAAATATTTGCTAAAGTTTTAGCGGAAAGATTAAAAAAGGTTTTGCGGCAAATTATACATCAAGATCAATCTGGCTTTCTGCCTAAAAGAACTTTGAAGAATAATTTAAGAAATATAATCAATGTCATTGAATATGATGAAGAGCATCCAGGAAAACAAATCGCATTAATGTTTATGGACGCAGAGAAGGTGTTTGATAATGTTTCCTGGGACTTTATGGTACAAAAACTTCAAATGTGGGACTGTGGAAATGACTTTTTAACAATGATTAAAGCCATATATAAAAAACAATCAGCAAAAGAAACATTTAATGGGGATATAACAGATGAAATTTCAATACAAAAAGGCACAAGACAAGGATGCCCACTCTCTCCATTGCTTTTTATTTTTATACTGGAAACATTAAATGACTCAATTAGAAATAACAAAGATATAAAAGGACTGAAAATAGGAGGGGAAGAATTTAATTTACAGGCATTTGCGGATGACCTGGTATTTATTCTAGAGAAACCCTTGATGGCTATAAAAAGTTTGTTGGATGAAATAAAGAAATATGGAGAAGTAGCAGGTTTAAAGATGAATATAAGAAAGACCAATATAGTAACAAAAAATTGTACACAAAATGTTATAAGGGAAATGCAAGAAAAAATGGGGATAGAGATGGTAAATAAGGTAAAATATTTAGGAATAATATTGACGAGCAAAAACAGCATGCTGAAAGAAAACAATTATGACAAATTATTGAGAGAAATAAGGAGAGATCTTAACAAATGGAAAGACATTAAACTTTCATTAATGGGTAGAATTGCGGCAGTAAAGATTAATATTCTTCCTCGTTTTCTATTTATGGCGCAAAATATTCCAATACTAAACAATAGATATTTCGCAGAATTAGACAAAAACATCAGAAAGTTTATTTGATATCCTAAAAAAGCCCGTATACAATGGAAATTACTCCAAGAAAAGCAAGACAAAGGAGGATTAGGATTACCAAACTGGCACTGCTATTATCAAGCGGTGGCAGCTACTTGGATTAGAGACTGGCTGACTTTGGAAAACTGAAGAGTACTAAAGCTGGAATGTCATGATTTATATATGGGACTTCATGCGTATGTTTGGTATAATAAAGAGGAAATACATCCTAATTTCCAAAACCATTACATAAAAGGCCCATTATTTAAGATATGGAAGAAAATAAAAGAAATTTTTTATAATAAAATTCCTAAATGGGTCTCACCATTAGAAGCATTTATTATGCCAACAATGATGACTAATGAGAAAATGCAGCCATATGATGATTTATTAGATAAAAATAATAATCTTAAGGATATAGAGACGATACAAAAGGATATTAATCTGACAATATGGGAGACAAACCAACTAAAATCCAGATTTAGTAAAGACAAAAAACCGGGATTCTATGGAAGTAAAAATGAGCTAGATAAAATCTGGCTTTCAACGAGCCAAATGGGTGAAGATTCTAGACACCATCTCTGTCTTCAGGAGAGGGATGCTAAAACTCCTGCAGGTTTGGATTGTGTCCAGGTTGCCAGACACAATTATGCCACCAATTTATCAGCAATCAGACTATTTATGGAGCCATTCCCCTGTGATCACTGGGTGACTGCATGCCTAGCAAACAACAGTATGCATTCACAATTAGCTTTCGCACATGAGTATTTTCTATTACACTCTAATGGCACTGTTGAAAAGGTAAACTTCATTGCTCTGCAACACAAACGTCTTGGAAAATGAATTGGTTTGAAAGTAGAACCGACATTTTGGTGTTTCCGTGAATGATGTATGATTATGGCTGCTGATATGTGTGTTGCGGTGGGGTTTCTGCATGGACACTGTTTTGCAAAGGACTGTGGGACTTGCAGTTTTCCACTGAAGTTCAAATTTAACACCCCCCCAGACACCCATATCACTCAGAAATGCCTGCAGCTATAAAGCCACAACAGCACCGAGTACTTACAAAACTAATACATTTATGTTTGATAACTGGTTCACTCATACAGTCATTCAACTGCAGTAGTGCAAGACACTATGTCCGGCAGGGATACCTTTCCCCTTCCTTTTTGACTACACCACCTCTCCTTCTACTGGTATGGTAGTTGGCCTCATTCCTCCCCCCTTATTCATTATGATTTTTTACAAACATGTGGACACACCAACAAACTAATCCCAAGAGCAGCTCACTAGCATTTCTACCACTGATTGTGGTAAGTTCATCTAGTGGCACTTGTGGCAAAGATTGTGGTATCGTAGTTTTAAGGGATATGACACAGCGGCCTTGCTAAAGCTTGCAAGTCTTGGTCTAATCAGTGCCTGAATGGAAGATTGCCTTCTATGTATGCTGCCTAGTATTCCAGTTCCAGTTTGTGCCACCACAGACACAAAGAATGATCAAGGCTCAAGAGCATTTTCTTCAGGCTTTCATTGGTACATCCATTTTGGACAGCAAGTGTTTTTATTGTTAGTAGCTACTTCACAGTAACAGAACTTTCTTCTAGGGATTTGTTATGTATTGAACCTAAGCCATTCTTCAAACTGTACCTAGAACAGGATGAGCTTACTTCTCTAGAACAATAGCTCACCTGGATCCAGGAACAAACCAATAGATAAGCGGTGTAATGTAAATAGCCTATCACTGGGAGTGTGTGTTGGTGTGGTGTTTGGATGCTTTATAAGCAGGGTCCAAACCCTGCTAGTTTGTTTTGTAGTTTGCTGAAATCACTTAGCAAACTAGAGCTGATCACTGCAATGCATCTAGAACCCAGTATTTAAAAGGGTTCTACTAAATTTTGTAAGCATACTGTCTCAATGTGAAAGTCCTTGTTTCTGAAACTGATTTTGCCATTCAGGGTTGAAAATGCAGAAATTCAGTAGAATAAATACCATTATCATGTATGCCCATTGTTGTATAAAATGACATTTTTTTATTTATTTAAAGCATTTTTATGCTTTCTTTCTATCCAAGTAGGATCCCTAATCAAGGCAGTGAACATCAAAACATGAACATTTCTCAACATGAAAATAGCATTTAAAATAAAGTATCTATAAAACAATTCAATAAAAACAAATAAACACATCACACCAACCAGGGATGAGGGGCAATAACTTTAATTTGGGGTATGCCATATGACATAAAATAGTATTAAAATGCCTTTAAATAAATAAATAAATAAATAAATAAATTGAGAACATTAGCAATAAATGTGGACAAAACAGAAAAACTCACAACAATGTATAAAAACAAAAGGAATGAAAAGCACAAACTTCTATTCTGAGGTCTTTCGTGGAAGAATTGTAATATCTATTTAATTTGTGTTTGATTTCTGAAGATTAGTATGACGGGTGTGTGTGTGTGTGTGGGGGGAGGTATTTGTGAATTTCCTGCATTGTGGAGCGAGTTAGATTAGATGACCCTGGAGGTTCCTTCCAGCTCTATGATTCTATGATTCTAGGTTTTTTGGGAGCGGGAGAAAAATTTCTCTTTGTCAGCTTTCTCCACACCATGCATAATTTTATAAATGTCTATCATGTCATCTTCCTTAGTCATCACTTTTTGAAACTGAAAAGTTCCAGACTCTTTAGACTCTCCGCATACAGAAGTTGTTCCAACCCCCTAATCATCTTGGTTGCCCTCTTCTATGCTTTTTCCAGCTCTGTGATGTCCTTTTTGAGATATGGTGACCAGAACTCTACACAGTATTCCAAATGAGGCTGCACCATAGATCTATAGAGGGGGTACTATTATAATATCAGTTGTTTTATGTTCAGTCCCTTTCCTAATAAACTCTAACATAAAGTTTGCCTTTTTCACTGCTGCAGCACACTGGACTGACACTTTCATTGGCCTATCCACAATGACCCCAAGATGCTTTTTCCAGCTCTGTGATGTCCCTCTCTCAGTCTCAGCAAGTTCAGACCTCATTAGCCTATACCTGAAGTTGAGATTTTTTTTTGTCTCAATGTGCATCACCTTACACTTACCAACACAGAACTTCATTTGCCACACTGTTGCCCCTCACCCAATTCGTGGAGATCCCCTTGGAGCTTTTCATAGTCAGCCTTGGTTTTTACCATCCTCAGTAATTTTGTGTCATCTGCAGACTTGGCCACTACACTAATTATTTCTAGTTCCAGATCATTTATGAACAAATTAAATAGTACCGGTGTCAATACTGATCCTTGTGAAGACCCCACTGCTTACTTCTCTCCATTCTGAGAACTGTCCATTTATTTCTACTCTTTGCTTCCTGTCATTTAACCTATTGTTAATCCATAAGAGAACCCATCCTCTTATCCAATGA
Source organism: Gekko japonicus (assembly GCF_001447785.1). Taxonomy (NCBI): domain Eukaryota; kingdom Metazoa; phylum Chordata; class Lepidosauria; order Squamata; family Gekkonidae; genus Gekko; species Gekko japonicus. The sequence goes on from NW_015164747.1 coordinate 32,495, forward strand.
CTGCTAAATTTACTCAGGGGTCTTTGGTGAGGTACCTTATTAAAAGCCCTTTGAAAGTCCAAGTATATAATGTCTACTGGGTTACCATTTTCTGCATGCTCGTTCAGTTTCTCAAAGAACTCCAAAGGTTTGGGGAGGCAGGAGTTCCCTTTGCAGAAAGAACTTCGCTGTGGTAGATCCCTGCCATCAGAGGGGTGCCCCAATGCAACCAGAATGGTAGGGGGAAGGGGTAGATGGCTGAAAACTTTTGCCATGTCTCCAGCTGCTCATCCCAATTGAACTTGAGCTGTTCAGAGGTGGTTGGACATGCTGTACCTGGTGAAGAGAGACTTTCCATTGGTCCATCTCTGCCATCTAAAAAAATGGCTAACCTGGATCTTTCAGGGCTTTCTGTACTACCGACCTGAGGGGCTTCTTTGCTAGAAACAGCAAAATGACTGCCACTGAAATAAGATGGATACCTCCTTCTTCCCATAAATACATTAAAAATTGTGGATATTTTTATACTGTTTTGACCTTAGTTTATTAATAAGATTATTCAGCTTTTATCATTTTAGTGGTTTTACATTTGAGACTGTACTAGTTTTATTGTTAAGTTGTTTTGAGGGCTTTAGCAAAGAAAACTCAAATAATGGCAACAAATAAGTAATGCATTTACCTATGTGGATCTGATCTTCCTCCTGAAGAGAAGGTGGAACTGGAATTGAAAGCATTCAGCAAGAGACCTCCCAGAGACAGGAGCCACAGGAAGAAGGTGACATCATCACTCTCCATTGACATTTTCTTCCAGTCTCTGCACGAGGTCACCAGGGTTTCAGGATGTTACCACCTGCCAGAATTGCCTCACATCTGCAAATTATTCTAATGACCATATTCTTACAATTCCATAAACAGAACCTACTCCAGTAATAAGCTATCAAAATGACATTAAAGTCATAACAATTTGGCTGAAATGAACTTGTGTCTTATTAATACAGTCATAGTTTAATTCTCATGACTTATTAACATAATGTTGATGGCTTTTCTCTGCAATTACATTTGACACCAATACATGTTCCATCAGCCAATTCCTAATTCCAAAACAAAGTAGAGGGAAGAAACACTCCAGTAAAGACCTCTGCAGATATTTTCTTTTTCTTTTTTTGCAAGTTTGGTAATTCCCTCAGCCAAAGACCTAATTAACTGGTGGGAAAATGAGGTTGTGCATAAAATAGCCAAGAAGTGAACCAAACTCCTGACTGCAATGTAATTGGCTGCTGCAATTAAGGAATAAACCTAATTGAAAATTTCCCTAGTTTACAGAAGTATTCATAGACTCAGGAATCAGTGGACCTTTAATAGTCAGTAGAAATAAATTATTATACCCTTACTGTCAAAGCAATTTCAGGTTTCGTGTTCATTCTTCCTTAAGCCTTCTAGCTTAGTTCAGTTTTTAAATCACATAACAGTACAGCTTTAGGGGCTGGCATCTCTGTGATTTATAACACAAAGGAACAATTATTTCCACATGTAAAACTGTCCCCTGGTTTTTTTTAAAGGTACGATAAACAGATGTGCCTGGAGCATCTTCAGGAAATCAGAGAGAACTGGTTCAACATATTACAGACTGCAATAAAGCAGAAAGAGGGGGGAAAGAAATACAGCCATCAAGAGTCCAAAGCTCTCAGTGTATATTTACAGAACTATATGAAGTGTTCAAGTGGCCGTGCAACAAAAAAAAAATTGGTATAATCCTTTAAGGAGCTATTAAACACTACACAGGAATGCATATTGACATGCAGTTTATCAAGAGGCAATGTTACTATTGTTACAAACTAAAGCAAAAAAAGTGAAACAATTAATGACTTAAATGTTCACTTTCTTAAGGGAGGTAATTTGCCATTGTCATTAGAGATTGAACATGCCTTGCTACTAAAGACAGATAGATGATGGATGGATGGATGGATGGATGGATAGATGATAGATAGATAGATAGATAGATAGATAGATGGGCCATTTCCTGTGGGAGCACACAGGAGCAGAGCTCTGGCAGTAAGGAGCCCAGGGGGTGGGCACATGCAACAAGCCCCACCCCCTGCTCCCAGCAGCCCTCAGTTGGGTCACGAGGAGCAAGAAGCAACCAGGTAAGTTGCAGAGCCCCCCCCCCCAGCCTTCAGGTAGAAGCTCTCCCTCCTCTGTGAGGAGAGATCTGCACATGTGTCCCGTCCCCCCCAATACCTAGCAATCGAAAACAGTCCAGTGGAGCCTGAGCAGTGGATGTTGCCTTCTGACACAGTTCCCGTGATGTCAGGGGGTGTGGCATATGCAAACAAGTTATACTAATAAGTTATGCTAATGAGCTCCTGCACCTCTTTTTCTTTGAAATGACCCCTGGATATATAGACAGACAGATAGATGATGGATGGATGGATGATGACTGCCTGGCTGCAGTGTAATTACAGTGGGATGCTATACCAGTGCTCACCTCTCGGAGCACTCTCTCCCCTCCCAAGGGTTACACTGACAGCCCTGTGGAACTGGATGGAATCAGCATGGCACATGATGGAGAAGAGCTATAAAATTACTTCCCCCCAAGAATAACAAAAAAGAAATAAAGTTTTCAAGTGTGACCTGGCAGTTTCTTTTCATTTATATGCATGGGGGAGGGGGAATTCCCATAGCCCTTCAGAATGTGAAAATAATGTCTCCTCCATGCAAAGGACATTCTAAATACCCTGAGCTGGCTCTGTGTATGAACGAGAGACGTTCACATTATAAGGCTATTTTTCTATTATGTATCTTGATGTTTCCCCTATTAAGTGTTGGGGCAAGTGCTATTTATATTTTTCATTAATTAAACAAAAACAGGTACATACACAGGAAAATCAGGTGGGGCACAACCATATTCTAAAAAGAAGGAAATTGTATTCTGTTATAAGATTATGACATACACAAGCAGGGAACCTGCAAGGTCTTACAGGGGTGATCTCATTTTCCTCTGAATATCCTCCTCCACTTTCTCTTTCCTGGCAGCCCCATAGTGACTCTCCTCTTTTTCTGCTTCTTCTTACCCATCAGCCAACCTACCTTTATCTGCTGCACCATCTTCAGCTTTCTCTCATTCCCTTTCCCTGGCAGCCTATCTTCTGGAAAAGTCTTAAGTTGTGCAGTGACCACTAGTGTCAGGTCAGGCCTAGCTGCTTGATGGCTGCCAGCACCAGGCTGGACCATTGTGGGGTAGCCACCAGTGCCTGGCCAGGCCAAATGATGTGGGCAATGAGTCTCAGTGATCATCACTGGGCCTGTCCCCAGTGACTCCTCCTCCATCAGAAGACATGATAAAGGAGGAGAATGGGTCCCTTTTAGGGATGTTTTGGCCCCCAACTCTACTCCTGCTCCCCCCATGACTTTGTTTTACAGAAATCAACTTTTGAAATGTTCAGAAGTATTGTGACTTTGGAATTAGATATAGTTTGTGCTGTCTTTCAAGGCTATCTGTCTTTAGTTAATGTCAGCTCTTTAGATACATTGGCCTGGGTCCAAATAGGTATCAGATTAGTTTTGCCTACCAAGGAATATTTGGAAGTGTGTTTTTCAAATATCAACATTCCATGCTGCGTAGCAAGGCAAATCTGAAGCTGATAAGAATGTCATCATCTGACATCTCTGGTCCTAACTATCATTCATACACACACACATCCATCCCATAGTGTGCAAATAGAGATTTAGGCCAGCTTAAAGTGGGTCCCAGAGACAAAGTATAGAGAAGGAGTTACCTTTTATAAAGAAGACAGATCCACTGCAGACAACAGAATTTCAAGTTACCCTTTGTGTAATATTTTTTCCACTTAAGTATGCAGTTTCACGTTAATGACATGTACATTTTCTAGTGATGAGCAAATGTTGCCTATGCTGTTTTTAAAAACAGATATCATTTTTTTAAAAATTCAGCAGTTTCAGTTCTCTGACTTCCACTGTTGATTTTGTCAATTTATTGTTTAATATACTCTTATTGCAATTTGTATGATGTTGTGTGCATACAGTGTGCATCAACTATATATATTTTAATGACACCATGACATGTAACTCTGATACATGGGAAATGTAGCACCTGGCTTCTGTGTTATTTTCAACACACACACACACACACACACACACACACACACACAACAAAAACATACATATCTTTCCCATAGATCCAACAGCCACTGTAGCTCCCATTTTGCCATTAGCAATCTATTTCAAAGAGTCTTCATGTTGCCTTCATATTGCAATGCACTGTTAGGGTGTGGAAGGGGGACATATTTCCTCTAATCAACCTTTATCCTTCACCTACTCTGTGGAGCTGCAACAGAGTTGCAAACTGTGCCCACCTGAGGCTCCTGCATGTGAAAACCAGCACTACAACTATTACATTGATTTCCAGTTACAGCAAAATTTAAACTCATTATTTTTATAGTATTTTGGTAGTTTCTTGGATGGGCTTCTGCTTTCTTTTTCCATCATGGAAAAAAATGAATCCAGATAGTAGTTCTGGAGGACACCTGTTATCTACATGAATAAGTGTCAGTGGCACAATATATTCTACTGATGAAGGTTTCTGTCAGAGATTGTTTGTTGCTGATTATCCTCATATGACAAGTCAAGCCTCGGAGCTAATTTTCCAAGCTAATTTTCAAAGATGCTATAGCTTTTGCTTAGTTTTGCCCTTTCAATGCTGAATTGTTCTAGATTTTGTCCTTATGAAAAGTGAACTTATTCGGCCTGTGACCTTTGTGAGGAGGCTTTAGTACCCCCCCCCCCAAATTTCAACCTAGAATACAATTGTTCCAGTTGTGGTTACATACACAAGTGTGGGGGGGGGAGTTGTCACCCAGGTCTGCAATAGTATTTCTCAAGGGTGCATCATTAGAAATCTTCCAAATGATTGTTTCACACTAAGTAAGGGCCTCTGACAGCTGCCATTCAATAATTCTCCCGCCCCCTTTTTAAAGAGGAGAAACACATAGAATCTGAAACAATACACTCTTTATTATGTGGATTTAATTATCCTCCAGCAGGAAACAGCACTGCAAGCCAGGCTTCATTTTTGTATATGCAAGTTTTAATGACATACACAGTTCTAAGTTTCTTCAAGCAGTTCCTGCTTGATACAAGCTTTTTCAGCCTTGGGGTAAACACAGCAGTTCTCCAGTATTAATTTAGACAGTCACAACTTCCTGCCTAAATAATTAGCCGGCATGTGGCCAACATTCGTAATAAACTTACATACAAAATAAATAATTAAGCATTTCTGTTAAATCAATAGTATTGATCCAGGCTGCACACAAAATCAAATTGTACATCAGCAGTTTCTTCTGGCTGGGAATTCTAAAGCACAGACAGACGAGGCAAATGGCTTGCTCTCTTTTATCCAAAACTGAATTTTGCATCATGTAGGGTAATTTTCTCTTGGGTAGTGTGAAACAAATCTATATGACACAATTAGACATTGGGAGCAAATATGCTTTTATAGTTACTTTCGGCAGACTGTACTTGGGGAAATATACCCTTGAAGCAGCACATGGAAAGTTGTGAGAGAATAATGTTGCCGTGCAACTTTGAGAATTATCAAAATTGCTTCCTCATTCATACTAACAAATTAGCATACTGAAATATATTCAGCTGCTTTCCTGTTCCCATTTCAGCTGTGGACAAGGTTTTGGCGCTGCTGCAATTCTCCTGTTGTTTTCAACAGGAAATTACAGTTAATTGTAGGGTATAGTTTACCTAAGCAAAACTTGATATCTTGGTGACTCTGGTAACATGAAGACATTCTTTTATGGTTGAGGATTGTATGACAACAGGATTCTTTTTTATTAGAATGGAGATGTCAGTTTATGAGTAACCGAGACATGGTATATATTCCAGAAATATCAGACATTGTTATCCCATGATTCATTCAAGGAAAGATTAATTTGCCAGCATGAATTCCCACTTCAGAAGACCCCCTTTTTTTTCTTCTGCCAGAATGTTAGTAGCAGACGTGGTTAAGCAGTGCATGCAAAGATAAAGATAAAGAACATCCCTGAAACCATCTGACCCTCCTAGTAAATTAAACCTTGCCTGTGGTTAATGAATGAAGATCCTTGGGCATCTAAGAATCAAGAAATACAGTGTATACATCACCGAATGACCTTTTGGGTTTAAAAATAACTTACGTTTCAATTCACAAGAGTTGTTAGTGACAGAGCATGATTTTTCCATAGTATGCCTTATGCTTAACTATTAAATATGTAATCAAATTATGTATAAAAATGCTGCTCTTTGCTAAAGGTGCTTCATTTTGATGAAACTGTCCTTTACTAGTTTCTAAGCACATTGAAAAGGCCTAGAATTTTGACCTGATTCGAAATGCTGTAATATCATAAGGATCAGTGCTTTCATTTTTGCACATAACATATTTTTAAAAACCGTGAACTTAAATTCCTCACAGTGGCCATTTTCTCTGGAGTTGAGTACCCCATATGTTCACATTGATGATTTGTTTACAATTCAAAATGAAAAATATTTGGGGTGGGTGCAGTTGATAGCAGCTGTCTGGGCAGCTGCTGTTGGCACATGGTCAGAATGTACTGATTTCTGGTATTATATATTCCCCAAGGTTATCATGCATATTTAAAATCAGCTACATTTCAGGTGGAGCTGCCATGTTGCACCTTTGTAATTGGTGGCATTCATCAGCCAACAGCATTCATCACACTGGGACATGCTCAGAACTTTCTGAACTACCATCTCCAAGTCGTAGTGCAAGAAACCACTTATGTTTGCTATTCAGTTTACACCACTCAATGAACATATGCCGCTTTAGGAGTCAGGCAGGCAAAAATAGCCAAGGATGGAATTTTAGAGAAAAAGGTTATACCACTTCCCCAATTTCCACCCCAGCAAGATCAAGAGAGCTGTTTTGTAATTTATTTTTTCTGTTGAATGGGTTGGGAAGACAGAAGAGCATGACAGGGGCAGCTATCGAAAAGAAGTGGCAGAATATGCATGCACAAACCATTTGCAGTACAACCAAGAATAAGTGAATGGTCAATAAAAAAGAATGTTTTCTAAATTAGTCCATGCTACTGTTTGCAGTTTGCAATTAGATTGCAATTTGACTAGAGGAGGGGTCACATTTAAGTAATAACAAGACTGTCATGCTGGGTTGCAACGATGATTTATCAAGCCCTATATTTTGTCTACTAATAGTGACCAACGAAAAGCCACAAGAGATTCTGATGAGTCTGAGCCATTTCTTATTGCTAGTTTTCAAGATCTGGTAGAGTAGTGTTTTGAACATATAGGATGTAATTTGCAAATTATTTTCCCAGCATTATGGGTAATCCATGATCAAACCTTAAATTTGTATCATCCACAACACTACCTAATAGTTTGTATCCTACAAACAGCCATTTTCTCCAATTATTTCCTTTCAAGCAATTTTGTTTTTGCAGTCCAAAGCAGAAGGTCTGTTGAGCAGCTGCTATGGACTACAGAGGCTGCAAGCTTTGCCAGAATGAAGCAGTAGAAAAGAGTAAGAGTAGTACTTTAAAGACCAACAAAATGGACTCTTACTCTTTTCTACTGCTACAGACATACGAACACAGCCACCCGTCTTGATCTTTGCCAGACTGATTCAGTCAGGCAAACTTCCCATATTTAATGAGAGCAGTTAGAGAGAACTGATCCTGAAATTAGTTCACAGCAAACATCTCAGTCTCCTTATGAGCTTGTTGGCAACTGGGCAGTGTTATTATTATTATTTCTACTAACCATACTTCTTTGATTGATCTCTGGGCATAATTAACAGACAGACCAAGCATCCTGATGAAACAGGTTGTTGCGAATCAAGGAGGAAGAGCATTTTGAGTCTTGTCCTGGAGCACCTACACACACAGCTTTCCAGCATAGTGGTTATAGTTACCCATAACATTAGGAATTGATGGGGAGGAACAAGAGAATGTGTTAAACATGGTCTCTGCAATATAGAATGAGGCTTTGGCTAATAAAAGTTGCTAACTGCATATCTATGCATATCTACTTGAAAACAATTCTTGAGAAAAAATGGAATGAGTCTAATATGGTCTCTGGAAGCAGAATAAGAATGCAGTCCTTCTTCCTGGGATTAAACTCATTGAATAAAATTGAATTTGCATTTGAGTAGACTTTCTTAGAGGTAGTCTGGGAAGCCCCCAAAGCCCTGAAAGAGCACTAATTCTAGCACCAGGCACCATCGTTCTAGTGTGGGAGTTGTCCTTCTAGATCTTGGGGACTAAGAGTGCAATCTGAAAATAGTTTACTCAGAAATATGTCCCATTTTGTCCAATGGGGCTTGCTTCTAGGAAAGAGGATTGCAGTTCATTCTACTTTCAGACAGTATGTTTGACCCAGTCCTTTGGCTTTTGTGATCCGTGGCTTGTTTTATTTACACCTGGGCAATGGAGAAAGCCAGCCAGTGAGTTGTCTTCAACTTCAAGTGCTGCTTGCCAGCATCAAGTTCACCAGGAGATTGAGAAGGTTGCCACACTAAAGAACTAATCCCAGGAGCAGACCATCAGATTTGCTTTCTTCAGTTATGATGTTCACCTGGTGAACTTATTCTTGGCAAAATTTGTGGTATCCCTACTATGGACTGGGGCCACATTTGGTTCAGTAAGTCACATGCTGTACAAGACTGTTTTAAGACCATGAAAAGATGCAATGCAAATTTGAGAAGTTCACAACTGCAGTCCCAACACCTAAGTGAGGAAAGAGGGCAGTGAAGGCGAGGAACCACCTTTACAAAAAAAAAACCCTAATAAACACAATCACTCATAACATTTTGAAATAAAATGGCCACAACTTTTATTGGTTACAGCTGTAAGAAGCCTTGGCACAGCATGGGAACACCAGATCTGGGCATCATCTGACCCATCTGCCAGTTGATGTACCCTATCCCACACCAGCCCGCCAGCCAGGGAGCACCATGGCATGGCAGGATGTCAGATTCCACAAGAATGATTGTCACTGGGGACTTCCGGTTTATGGCGACACGCTGGTGGACACATCTCCCGGACCTCCCGGGGATGTGATCTGTGCACCAGCGGATGGGGGGGCGACGGGTCACTACCCCCCCCTGAGCCTTGTCAAAAGGCTCCTAGCCATGGGGCTTTTGAGGGGCGACCTCTTCACCAGTGTGATGCTGGGGAATTGAGGCGCTCCTCTGCCCCGACGGTCCTCCCACTGAGAGTCCATATGGATCTAGAGCTGCTGTCCGGGACAAGCGTCAGAGATCGAGTGTTTTAAACGTGCTCCGAGTGAGGTCGTATGACCAACAATGAACAGTGAGTCGGGTTAAAGTGAATACGGGAATTTAAAAAGAAAGCTCCCCCCGGGAACGGTGAGAAAAGCGAGCGAGGGAGGGGCTCCTCTCCCCTCCCATACTCATGAAATTAAAAATGATATACCAAGGGGGGAGCAGAAGAAAAAACGTTGACATCTGTTTTGAGAGACTTACCAGAGCATGGATAGGTGTATGGGCGAGTTTCAGAGACTTTAGCAAGTTTGCATAAAAGTAAACAATTCATAAAGATGGCGGGGAAGAAGGCAGAGAAAGACAAACTAGCAAAAGTGAAACCAGCGGGGAGCATGAGCCCTCGACTGGAAGAGGTCACTGAGTTCTCTAAAATGTTGGCAGATTCCTTGCACCCTCTGCTGGACCAGATGACCAACATTAAACAACAGCTGACAACTTTAAATCAGAACCTTGCAACTCAGCAGCTCCAACTGACTGAAACTTTAAAAATGACGAAGCAAACAGCTGAGAAGGTGAAGGAAATGGATGCCAACACTAAAAAAGTTAAGAAAAAGGTACAAAAGCTGGAAAAGAAGCAAGCTTCAGAAGAATCTCAACTTTTACAGCTACAAATGGAGAAAGCAAATTTGGTCCCCCGGTTTCAAGGGGTCCCAGAATTAAAAGACGAGAATCTAAAGCAATTCTTGAGCGAAGCATTAGCCCCAGTTACAGATTTGAAAGCGGAATATCTTACAAACGAAATGGATGTGGTCTACAGGTCCTATTCCATGTATATTAAGAAGAAGAATCTACCTGGGGAGATAGTGGTCAGATTCTCGAAGAGGCATGTGAGGGATTCAATCCTGAGAGCAACTACAAGAACATCCTTGAAAATCAGGGACAACATCATCAGGATCCTAAAAGATATTCCATTTGAAATAAGGCAAAAGAGAAAAAATATATAAAGACTTAATCCTTTTTCTACAAACAAACAGAATTGCCTATAGATGGTTAATTCCAGAAGATGTCCTTTTCAAACTACACGATAAAAAAGAAAAGATTGACTCTGTCCTTAAAGCACATGAGTTCCTGAGATTGCAGCTGGGAGAGACGGCCAAGGTCGCTAAGGAAGAAGATGACAGCAAATCCAGTGGTGAATTGGACTCGGTGTCTTCTGACAAGGACTCTGCTTCCGATAAGGGGGCGGCTGCCCCCAAACGTGCATATCAATTGAGGATTAGAAAAGATAAAACAAAATGAAGGCTGAAGGACTCTGAATTGTTCCTTAAAAAATTTGGATTTATTATTGATGCTCTTGGGGAACAGTAAAATCAATGGATAAAAAGATAAATAATCTATCATATCCTACTATGTTCAAAGTAACACTAGCAATTTAAGATTAACATTTATATAAGCTGTTGTTATGATCTCCTATTCTTGGGGTTTTAGTTATTACTGGTTTTCTTTCCTTTCTCCCTAGATGTCGTTACCCCTTCCTAATTTTTCATTGTAGTTTGTAGTCTATTAAAAAATGAAATAAAAAAATCCCCTCTGAGGGGCCAGAAAGAAAAGAAAAGAATGATTGTCACTGCCACTTGAGTGTGAGGGTAATCTGAATCTGAGACCCCTAGCCCCAGCTGCAGATTGTACAAATAGCTGCGTGACACAACAGATAATTGGCAACCATGGAGGCCTCAGGCTACACTGAGTGGGGTCCTTTCCTGATATCATCTTGGGCCAGCCTTGCTTAGCTTTCAATACTTGACACGTTCAAACTAGAAACTCATGTACTTAGCACAGCACATCTATCTCTTATCTACTCTCTGTCTGTCTATCTATGTGCCTAACCAGATGACTCTGTTGCTATCAGTTTTTATTTGCTTATATATTTAGTTATTTTTCTGCTTATCTATCTACCCATCTCTCTCTCTGTCTATCTACGTAACAAGGCTGTATTCTCAATGCCACACACATAGATCTATGACAACCCAAGCAGGCAGGCACGTTGGCTTGTCTGTTACCCTAGCTCAGCCTGGCTTTACCCTGCATGCCTATTTGTTAGGCTTCACTGTGCCAGCAATAGAAGCCGAGCCCCCTTGTCTACCCCTGCTTCTCCATTTGCCTCCTTTTTTATATGCTAATGTCTGAGTATCACTCAAATCCAAATCATGGGTGATCACCCCCACCTGTCTCTTCCAAAGTGAGCAGGCCCACTTCTAAGCACCCTCTACCACCATGTGGCACCCCACCAGAAATGTATCATTATGTTGGCTGTCCTGACACTCCCTGGCTCCTCGCTTGCTCAGTGGCTGGTTGCCAACCTCTGGGCTGCCCCAAAGTGAGGCCGTCTCCACCACTTCACCAAACCTTGATGCTGCTGCTGACCCAGAAACTACAGCTTCTCCACGCTTCCCTCTGCTGCTGACTCAGGAGCTGAGAGGCAGTGCTCACCCAATGAATGCTACTGCTACTGCTGTAACCACACAATGCCTCAAAGTCCAGGACATGAAGCTCAGCAGCATGCCGCCACCCCCCCCCCCACTGTCCTGTGCCACCTGTACTTGCGCTACTGCCTCCGAGTCATGAGTCATGCAGCCCTGAGGCAGCTGAGCTGAACATTTGTAAGCACAGCCTCTTAGGCCTTGCTCTTGCTGCAGCTGCAGGAGAGTGGCTGCCAACGGAAAGGGAGCAATGGAAGGCCTACCAATGAATTGCTCTCACTACAGCTGCAGGAGAGTGGCTGCCAACTGAAGGGAGTGACAGAGGGCACACCAATGTAATGCAGCTATGTAGGACCCAGCCAACATAATGGAGAGACACTGAGATTGCCCAAGTGATCCCACATGGCCAGGTGAGCTGACTGGGTGGCTCAACATGCTTCCTCCTAATGGTTCCTCCTCTTCCCCTGCCCTTGGGCCCAACTCAGGCCTCATCATAGGCCCACCTGGGAGGGGAGGGCCCGGTTTTTTTGCCGTTCCTGCAGCCCTATTCCCAAGCTGCCTGCACAGTCAATCCTGCCTTTCAGGACATGGCCAGCCATGTCCACCATCACTACTGCTGGCTCTCGTCACCCATGCAGGATTGCAAATGGGACCCACGGGTGAGTTGGGGCCCCAGCTTCTATATAAAGCCCATGGATACAGTAGGTACTTTAATGTGCATCTTATTTCATTCTAGTGGAACATCAGCAACATGTAGGCACTACCCCAAAAAAATTTTCTATGAACTTTATAGTCATAACTTTGATTTGTACCCATACAATAGGGACCGGGTTCATCTGGTGATTATCAAAATTTTTGGAGGAGATGCAAACCGCAAATGTTTTTTATTTTGTAAATATTTCTGTTTTGTTTCCCATTCTTCAGGTCCAGGGTGGAACAATATAACCTTATCTAGATTACTATCTGTTGCTTAAGTATAATGAATTCTGCTTCAGAGCAAGTTGAGTTGACAAAACAACACTTTAATGTCTCTTCCCCTAGGCCTGGCACTCTAAAACTCCATGACTCTCTGTATTATCTACATGGGTATGACTGAAAACAAAATTAATCCTGTTCAAATCCTGTGTTCTTCATTTTTTGTTCTAAAAGTTTAAACTCCATGACTACACAAATTTAGAGAAAATAATCTGTATGAAAAAAATCATTCTCACAACATAAAATGCAACGTTATCCCTTTGAACACTAAGATTGAGGTATAAAAATAAATTAAGTGGCTCCATTATAGAATAAATCCTAAATGAAATGTTTTTGGCAAATATTTTAGAAATAGCTGTAACTTGGTGATATGAGGTTTTTTGTCAATATTGCCTATAAGTCGGAATGTATTTTTTTCAAGTATCACTGGCCTTATTATGCTCCAATTTATATGCTATATTAAATTTTTCAATGGGCTTTGCTATGGTTTTTTATTTCTAAATTTGTGTTCCCCATTATAAGAAGAAGCTTTGAGTTCTGTGTGTATTATTATATTTATACCCCATTTGTCTTCCATGAAGAACTCAGGAAAGTGTACTAAGGGTTTCCAGTGAGGTCTGCCAACCAGACACTGGGCCAAATGACACATGCTTAACTTCAGCAAGATACATGCATCATGTGACTTCCAGTCATGCCCTGGAATAGGTATGAGTATATTACATGAGTGGAGGATACAATACAATATACAGCCCAGTTAAGCATTTTATTTTTTTTCCTGGAAACCCTAACAGTACTGATAACAAGACTCTGTGCAGAATGTGCTTGTTTCATGGCAGCATGGATAAGGAAGTAAAGATTGATTATTCTCAGTCTCCACCACAATTGGTGTGCAAAGATGAACAATTGCTTATAACCTTGATCTCATAGAAACTACAATCTTACTGAAATACATGTGGTTCTCCTTCCCCTTCCTAAAAATTGTCAGCCATTCAGCACTCTGCTGAATGTTTGTTCTGGAAATACAAAGCATTGTTCCTGAGTTTAATTTGGTTTAGAAATTTTTGCACAGAAGGGGAGAGTGTAGATTCATGTTGGTCTCACCACTCAAACTTTTTGTTGTTGTCTTCACCCTTATTTATCAAAAGTTGTCCTCAATACTTAGAGGAACCTAGTCAGAGACACTGTTCCAGAGGTGAACGTTGAAGAAGAAGAAAAGTCCCATGTTCCAGAGGTGAACACTGAAGAAGAAAAGTAGGTTTTTATACCCCACTTTTCTCTAACTTAAGGAGTCTCAAAGTGGCCAACAATCACATTCCCTTCCTCTCTCTACAGCAGACATCTTGTGAAGTAGATGGGGTTGAGAGAGTTCTGAGGGAACTGTGACGGGCCCAAGGTCACCTTCAAGTGGAGGACAGGGGAATCAAACCCAATTCTCCAGGTTAGAGTCTGCTGCTCTTAACCACGACATCATGCTGTCTCTCATTGGTACTGGAAGTAAATCTTGGGAGTGGGTAATTTCTTAAATTGATCTTTCAATCAGATATCTCAAAAAAGCTATTAACGCTGAAATGAAATTCTCCCCGAATTCAATACCAAAACTTGAAATGTTAGTGTTTTGAGCTCCTTTTTATAAAATAAAGGAATGGGGGAGAGGATAGTCTCTTGATCAGATCATTGAGGTTGTGGGCTCCAGTGCTATTCATTAAAAAAAAAAATCACTGGAAAAACAATTTGGACATATGTAAAGGAGGAAAATACACATCAAAGTGCTATTCATGGTAATTTGTTATTCATTTATTGTACTGGATCCTATGGAACACAAGTGGAGTTTCATTTACAAAATGTTTTTTTTTCTTCCTGTCTCTCCCCTATCCTTCCCTGCTCACCCTGAAAAGTTATTCCTAAAAGTTGTGGGGGGGAACCAAATCGTATGGGGGATCATATGGGAGACTATCCCTTGAGGGAGAAATCCACATAAATCTGAGATACTACTTTTTATTGGCATAGACCACTATTGTATTTAAGACTGAAACTTTTTCTCTCTCTTTCTCCCCCCCCCTGTGTGTACAGACCTCTTTCACACATCTACTACAGTAGTATTAACTATTTTGCACCTGAGGACAACTCATCTGAAGTTGTCTAATTATTCCAATGGTTTTCTTTTTTCTGATCTGAACTTTTTCTCCATCCTTACTTTCTTATACCCCTTTCTTTATTCTGCATATTCTTTTTTACTGGGGAAAAAAATCTTCATTCTACAGGGGAGTGTGGATATAGTCCAAAGCCTACATTTATTGTCAAGGTCATCAGTACTCTTTAGATACTCTAGAATGTATAATAGATTACAAATGTCTTTATAACATACTAAATTTAAGGATAAAGGCGCTATCTCAGTGGCTTCACTTTATAATACTACAGACACTTTGGAAGGGTCAGTGCAGATCAACTCTACAGAGGCGAAGAACAGGAAATAAGACAGAATGGTTGTTCATTGAGCACCTTAAGGTGATGGAATACATCTGTAGGTCAGCACAGAACATCAGTAATGATGCCATTAATCTCCCCCATTAAATACAAATGCTGCATCCTTTGCACAAAGGTGCAACAGTCTCTTTGCACTCAATGGATTTATTTGACAGTTACAATAAACACTGTATTTCAGAAAATAGCATCAGCCCTAATACTGGTAGAGAAATCATCCTTACTAGTCAAAATACATGAACATGTGAAACTACCTTATTCTGAGTCAGACCATTGGCCCATCAAGGTCAGTACTGTCCACTCTGACTGGCAGTAACACTCCAGGGTCTAAAATGAGAGATCTTTCATCGGTCCTTCTACCCGGTCCTTTTAACTGGAGATGCCAAGGACCTTCTGCATGCAAAGCCAAACTCTACCACTGTACCACAGCCCAACCCAAATACACTCTTCAATGAAATTATAAAGCCTGGAAGAAGCCCATGAACAGTGCCCCTCCTCCTATTCTAAACTATCAAGTAAAGTGGCTGAAACTCGAAGGTATGTGGAATGATTTTTTTTAAAGTGTGTCATAAACAGTTTCTACAGGGTAGCCCACACAAGCACAGTACAAGACATTACATATCTGGAGAGACACTTTCAGGATTCTGAGGTCCTTTGTGATGTTTGATATGGAAACACAGGCAGTGGTGGAGAGGGCTGTCAAGTCACAGCCAATGTCTGGCAACCCTGTAGGGTTTTCAAGAGAACAGATAAATGGAGATGGTTTGCCATTGCCTGCCTCCACGTAGTGACCATGGACTTCCTTGACAGTCTCCCATCCAAGTATTAGTCTCCTTCCTAATTCTAGCTCTTTTTCTGGATAAAAGAGTTTTGTTGTCACTCAGATCTCAAACCATGATTACTGACAAAAAATGTAATACTTCTCTGTCCCTCCCTCAACTAGAGCTGCCAATTCCTTTCTAGAAGTCACACACATACAAATGGAAATAATTCATAATTTCTTCAGCAACTATCATAGGAACCTATTGGATTGTGCCCATGTTGTCGATGTTGGCAGCAGAAACAACCCTAAATTTTTTAAATCACACACTGTTTTCAATGTTTTTTAGAAAGCTTGAATACAATGTAGAATAGTTTGCCTTAATTTATGCAGCTGCATAAATATACACTATTAACATCATTCTTAATTTCTTAAATGCCAAACAACCCAAGTATTTTTAGGTCTTCCCACTCACTCATACATGCATGTGAATCAGCTGTAATTCTTATATGGCTGGCCACTGACATTATGTACAAAATCAACTAATCCTTCACAGAGCAAGAGTTCAATGTAAGTAATATTTGCATGGTCTAGAGAGCAGCCGGTAATATTACATGTTTCCAAGACCTTCAGTTAAATATTCAAGTTGTTTCTTCAATCAAAGAATCATGGTATTATTAAACTTCAAAGTACCACCCCAAATTAAAAACTTGACATAATTCATTTTATTTTTCATACTAGGAAAAAAAAGTATAATTTAATGTCCAATCAAAGTATGGTCTATTCATCTCAAGAATGGGGATTTTAGGGGAAAGAAATGAAGTCTGATTTTTATGTCACACTGACCGCAAAATGTTTTGTTTAAAAATTGCTTTGCAGATGGTATAATTTATTAGGAGTCCTAAATGGGAGCTAATATAGCATCTATCTTGTGCATTCAGAACAAAGTTCATGTGTACTTTTATAAAGATGAATAATATTTACAAAAGGCTATTGCTTCCAGTCAGCATTTTACAGAATGTGTACTAATTTATCTTATCCCAGAAAATACAGATCACGTTGACTTCCATAATCAGCATTTTGAGCTTTAGAAATCTGGAAAAATATAAGCATTTCTTCTCTGGTGGGGGAAAAAAGCTGTGACAGACATTTCACTCAGTTTCTTTACAGGATACAAATGTAGACAGTCAGGATTTTTGTCTTAAAGAATGGCCTATGTTGACATTGCAGGATGCTTTATCTTATAAATGGAAGCAAATTTCATTCCCAAAAGAATTCTTCAGCGGGCCTGTTAGATTCCAGTCCAGTAGCACCTTAGAGACAAACAAGAGTATCAGGGTATTGTCTTTCTGTTTCTCCAGGGAGAAGAGCTGTGAGTGTCAAACTCGGGTCGAATCTGTATTTGCATTTTTAAATCAGTTTCATGCTGCTGTGACGCCATCTTTCTATATGCTTGTTTGAATGTTGTTTGGAGAACATTCTTTTAAAGCAGTGCGGAGGTGCAATGACAGTGGAGCCGCCCCAAAAGGACGATAAACATATGTGGGTGTGGAAAAGTATGCTAGCACTGTTGAGGTGTGAAAATGACACCAAAGGTAGACAGCTTTTTTGAAGATGGAGTCAAAAGGCTGGGACACCGGTGGGAAAGACAAATGCAGATTCGGCCTCAGTGTCTCATTTGCCATGACTTACATTTATTAAGGGGGCCTCCAGCGGGTACTGGGAATTCCTGGATGTTAATGGATGCATGTGAGAATGGCTTTGTTGTAGAATAACTCTTTCTAAGTTGCCTCCCTTCCCAGGGATGTTCAGTGATGACCTTGGATGCTGTCTGTGCTTGCTCCACATCAAAAGATAATATAACGGTAGACTCGCAGATGGGGGCTGGAACATGCGAAATCTAGGCAGACTAAAAGTGGGTTATGATTGGACTGGATCCAGGCGGGATCCTGTTTGAACTATGTATAACTTTGGCCCCTGGCACCAGAACTTTAGTTCTGACACAGAAGTCTTAGCTTGAAACATCTTTATTCCTCAATAAACAAATCACTGCCAGAGAGTGTTGTTGAGAATAACTCTGTTCAAGAGTCTGACAGTGAGTTCTAGATAGCTTGCTTTCTTTTGTAAAAATCCAGGTAAATGGGTTGATTCCTTATGGAAATGTCCAGTTCAGAGAGCTTATCTTTGACAGAGTTGCAAGGTCTCATTTGGCTTTTAGCAGGGGGCTCCCAGGTCCATCCTGGGATCTTCTTGCATGTGCACTTTGCATCAGTGCCCTGCATACATGCCACTACAACATCACCTGGAAGTGACATCATCACACTGCATTGACCCGCTAGCATTTTAGCCAAAAACCATAGAGTTTCAGCTAAAATGTTAGAGTGTCACTGTGTGACATTCCCAGTGTGATGACGGCACTGGGTGATGTCATTGCACTGACAACATCAATGTGGGAGGGGGCTATTCAGGGGTGGGGCTTCCCCACCGGTCAGCTGGCCAATGGTGGATTAGAGCCCCCAAAATAAGGAGAACCCCTGCCCTGACCAGAAGTCTGGCAATCCTATTCATTGATCTGTTTTTGCTTGCAATATAAGATGGTGATCAAATGTGTGAGCAGTTTCTTGGGGAAAAAACATGGCACAAATTTTTGCCATAGTTTGTAGAATAAGTAGTTCATAGTGATTTTTTTAGTCTCAGTTCTTTCAGTATAAAACCCAGCTTTTTGCATTTGGTAAGAAAGATTATATCAGTTTGTACCTGTGCAAGTTTTTTTGTGAGGGTGATGGATTTTCTTTCCATGTGGCTGAGTGTGCTGCCTTCTATGAAGATAGTTTCAGTGGGCAGACATGTTAGTCTGCCGTAGAACAGTTAGATTCAAGTCCAGTTTGTCTTTAAGGTGCTACTGAACTCGAATCTAACTGTTCTACTAAAGACCAACACAGTTATCCTCTGAAACTATCTTTAAAGGGCCTGTACCCCCACCCAAACAGCACAAGGAGTCTGTAATCAATAAGAAGAATATGTAATATACAATATTTTAGCAATGCATAAGATAGCTCAGTTCAGTTTACTTCAAGATAAGATAGCAATTTAGTGGGAAAAGTACACACACTTCACTTCCTGGAGGGGTCCCATAATGTTGGGCAGCATTTTGGGTAGCTGCAGCAACTCAAAATTCTGCCTGAATATTTTTTCCTGTTTACTTGGAGGGTGGGTGTTGTGTCTTCACCACTGAAATGTAATGTTAAGCTTGGAACCTTAGCCAGGATTCTAATCTGGAACAAGCTCATTGGCTAAAGCATATGTGTAACCAATCAAATGTAAGAGAACTGGGCTGGAGGGAAGATGAATGATTGGATGTTATCTCTGTATTGCCACTGGCCGTTAACTATGTGAGGGTGTGACTACATCAGCCCGGTGTAACAGGCCGGATTAACCCCCCGGCCAGAGTACCCCCGGGGTTACTCTGGCCTAGGCCAGAATAACCCCTCCGGGGTTATTCTAGGCTAGGCCAGAGTAACCCCGGGGTTACTCTGGCCGGGGGGTGAATCTGGCCTGTTACAGCTGGCCAGATTAACCCGGGGTTACTCTGGCCGGGGGGTGAATCTGGCCTGTTACAGCTGGCCAGATTAACCCGGGGTTACTCTGGCCGGGGGGTGAATCTGGCCTGTTACAGCTGGCCAGATTAACCCGGGGTTACTCTGGCCGGGGGGTGAATCTGGCCTGTTACAGCTGGCCAGATTAACCCGGGGTTACTCTGGCCGGGGGGTGAATCTGGCCTGTTACAGCTGGCCAGATTAACCCGGGGTTACTCTGGCCGGGGGGTGAATCTGGCCTGTTACAGCTGGCCAGATTAACCCGGGGTTACTCTGGCCGGGGGGTGAATCTGGCCTGTTACAGCTGGCCAGATTAACCCGGGGTTACTCTGGCCGGGGGGTGAATCTGGCCTGTTACAGCTGGCCAGATTAACCCGGGGTTACTCTGGCCGGGGGGTGAATCTGGCCTGTTACAGCTGGCCAGATTAACCCGGGGTTACTCTGGCCGGGGGGTGAATCTGGCCTGTTACAGCTGGCCAGATTAACCCGGGGTTACTCTGGCCGGGGGGTGAATCTGGCCTGTTACAGCTGGCCAGATTAACCCGGGGTTACTCTGGCCGGGGGGTGAATCTGGCCTGTTACAGCTGGCCAGATTAACCCGGGGTTACTCTGGCCGGGGGGTGAATCTGGCCTGTTACAGCTGGCCAGATTAACCCGGGGTTACTCTGGCCGGGGGGTGAATCTGGCCTGTTACAGCTGGCCAGATTAACCCGGGGTTACTCTGGCCGGGGGGTGAATCTGGCCTGTTACAGCTGGCCAGATTAACCCGGGGTTACTCTGGCCGGGGGGTGAATCTGGCCTGTTACAGCTGGCCAGATTAACCCGGGGTTACTCTGGCCGGGGGGTGAATCTGGCCTGTTACAGCTGGCCAGATTAACCCGGGGTTACTCTGGCCGGGGGGTGAATCTGGCCTGTTACAGCTGGCCAGATTAACCCGGGGTTACTCTGGCCGGGGGGTGAATCTGGCCTGTTACAGCTGGCCAGATTAACCCGGGGTTACTCTGGCCGGGGGGTGAATCTGGCCTGTTACAGCTGGCCAGATTAACCCGGGGTTACTCTGGCCGGGGGGTGAATCTGGCCTGTTACAGCTGGCCAGATTAACCCGGGGTTACTCTGGCCGGGGGGTGAATCTGGCCTGTTACAGCTGGCCAGATTAACCCGGGGTTACTCTGGCCGGGGGGTGAATCTGGCCTGTTACAGCTGGCCAGATTAACCCGGGGTTACTCTGGCCGGGGGGTGAATCTGGCCTGTTACAGCTGGCCAGATTAACCCGGGGTTACTCTGGCCGGGGGGTGAATCTGGCCTGTTACAGCTGGCCAGATTAACCCGGGGTTACTCTGGCCGGGGGGTGAATCTGGCCTGTTACAGCTGGCCAGATTAACCCGGGGTTACTCTGGCCGGGGGGTGAATCTGGCCTGTTACAGCTGGCCAGATTAACCCGGGGTTACTCTGGCCGGGGGGTGAATCTGGCCTGTTACAGCTGGCCAGATTAACCCGGGGTTACTCTGGCCGGGGGGTGAATCTGGCCTGTTACAGCTGGCCAGATTAACCCGGGGTTACTCTGGCCGGGGGGTTAATCCGGCCTGTTACACCGGGATTGTTTAAAAGGGAGCTAGGCTCCACTGTTTGCTGTCATGTGTCATCGTGTCTTGTGTGATATTCGGATGTTCTCGTTCTTAATAAAGCTGATTCACTTGTTACTTACAACGTTGCTGAGTTGCTTATTTAACAGTGTGGGGGGGCATCCTTTTAAACTAGTATTCTAATTCTCAACATGGCCAAATTTATGGATACTTAATCCAGAGAATGAAGCCAGACAAGAGAGATATTTCTACCTACCTGAAAAACACACCAGCATTGCAGAAAAATCTCTCTCACACACACACACACGCACACACACATCTATCATCTATCTATCTTGAGGGCTTAAGCCCCCAAAATAATAGAACAGCACCTGTATCTTTAAGAAACTAATGCCCTCAGTGACCATTGTTAGGCAAACACAATTGTATTGCCACCCTTCAGGCCTTGCTTTCTGTCAATAAAAGCAGGGGGAGGGGGAAGGCTCTTTCCAGGACTGTTCTGACCTTTAAGGGAGGGGACACATAGGGGTCAGGCCTGGCAGGAACTACCAGGTGACTTCCTACTTACAGGTGACTTGCTTGACTTACCCAAACCTGGCTATTTGCTACTGTTCAACAGTAGTCACCTTATGAAAACCAGTGTGGAATACTGGTTAGTGTTTCAGACTAGGACCTTGGAGATTCACGTTCAATCCCCACTATCCTGCAGAAACTCACAGGGTGACTTTGGGCCAGTCACATACTCTCAGCCTAACTTTACCTCACAGGGTTGTTGTGCGGATAAAAATGGAGGAGAGGACAATGATGTAAGAGACTGAATCCCTGTTGTGAAGCAGTTCGAGACCCTAGTGCCACGTGATGAGCTCCCGTCTCTGGTCCCAGCTCCTGCCAACATAGCAGTTTGAAAGCAAGAAAATTGCAAGTAGATATAGGTACCACTTTGGTGGGAAGGTAACAGCGTTCCATGCACCTCAGTGTTTAGTCATGCCGGCCATATGACCATGGAATTGTCTTCGGACAGTGCTGGCTCTTTGACTTGGAAATGGAGATGAGCACCACCCCCTAGAGTCAGATTCAACTAGCTTTCGAGCAAGGGGAACCTTTACCTTTTACCTTTTGCTGTGAAGAAGATATAGGTATTAAATAAATAAATAAATAAGAAAACTGAAGATAGGAGCAGATAAAAGGCAGGTTGGTGGGTGGGAGGCAAGGAAAGAGGGAAGCAGGGAAATGTGAGAATACAGGGGTTGTTTAGGGAAGAAGACATAGTGTGGGAAAGGGGACATGGGACAAAATGAGGTGCCCCCACAGGTTTCACACCATTTCAACTGGGCCTGACACAGAAGTTGGCATGTGCACCTGAGCCATATTTTGCTCAGGGAGGGAAGGAAGGATAGCTGGAGGCAGGGGTGCAAACAAAGGTAGGTCGACTGCTAGATAGAAAGGAAAGAAAGAGGCAGAAAAGGATAAAATATGGGGGTTTTCAGGGAAGGGAATATGTAGTAGTGGGGAAGAGGAAAATGAGATGCCTCCAGCAAGTACTCTCAGGTCCCTTGGTAGTATTTTTATATTTTCTTACAAATAGAAATATAAATCCTAGCCATGGGTGCCTGCCTTGTGGATTTTTTGATCTGCATAGTAGGATCACCCATGACTATTTGATATATGACTCACTAAGATATTGTTGTGTTGGAAGTGAAGAACTTTGCACTGTCTTTGAGCCTCAGACTTATAGAGAGCCAAAGAGCTCAGGACTTGTTCATTTTGTACAGTTGAAACAGAATTCTGTGGCCAGAGTGTTGAGTGGAGTTGATCATAGGAATAATATCACTCCAGTCTTGTGTCATCTCCACTGGCTTCCAGTTTGCTTCAAGGCTCAATTCAAGGTGCGGGTGCTGACCTTTAAAACCCTATGTGTCCTGGAACCAAAATACTTTAAGGACCGCCTTCTCCCATATGAAGCTACCTGTTCACTTCGGTCACCTTTGGAGGACCTGCTTCAGTTGCCCCCACCATATGAAGAAGCTAGGCAGGTTGGAACTGGAGAAAGGGCCTTCTAGGTTGTGGCACCGAAACTTTGGAACACCTTCCTCAGGGAGATTCTTCTGTCTCTATCAGTGTCTTTTGCTAGCAGGTGAAGACTTTTGTGTTTCATCTAGCATATCCCCAAGTAACAGTTATTAGCCGTACTAGTGTTTATGTATTTTAATTGCATTATTTTATAATTGTAAGTTTAATTGTTTAATTGTTTAAATGTTTTATTTTTTATTTATTTGTTTTATTCTATTTATATCCTGCTCTCCCCAAGACCAGCTCAGAGCACGTGACAACAATTTATACAACATACATTTATTTTTTTCCCAGTATTACAAAAAACAATTAATTACATTCAATAATATCATTAAAACAGGTACTATACAATTTTAAGATGGTGTAAAAACTCCTATGGAGGGCAATGTACAGGCATCTGATAGATGGGGAAAAGGGGGGAAGTGGGGGGGGGAGGGGAAGAAGGGAGAGGCCAAAACTAGATAAGCTTATTGGCAAGTAGCCCATCAGTGCTCTCAACTAAAGGCCCAGGAGGACAACTCTGTTTTGCAAGCCCTGCAGAATTGTACCAAATCCTGCAGGGCCGTGATCTCTCCTGGAAGAATGTTTCAACAGGCTGGGGCTATGGCCAAAAAGGCCCTGGCCTTGGTTGAGGACAACTCAATGCCCTTTGGGCTATGGACTACCAGTAGATTTTGGTCACTTGAGTGTAATGCTCTACAGGAGACATACCAGGAGAGGCGGTCCCAAAGGTATGCTGGTCCCTGACCGTTAAAGGCTTTGAATGTTAGCACCAGAACCTTGAATTTGATCTGGTCTTCATTCTGGAGCCAGTGCAGCTGATATGTTGGATATTTGCTCTGTAAGAACCCTTGCAGTTGCATTCTGAACCATTTTCTGGATCAACCTCAAAGGAAGCCCTGCATAGAACAAGTTAAAGTAATCCACCCTGGAAATGTTGCATGGATCACTGTGGTTAAGTCAGAGGGTGACAGGTATGGAGCCAACTGCTTAATCTGGTGAAGATAGTAAACTACCAGTTTAACCACCTATGTGACCTGAGCCTCCACTGAAGGGGAGGCATCCAGGATCACTCCCAAACTCCTGACAAATGGCCCAGCTGTTAGTGGCACTCCATTAAGAGAGGGGAATTGGCAACCTGTCCCACCCCCACCCCCTGTTTTAACCAACCAAGCACGACCTCCAAACCCCTGGCCAGAATTTCTGGGGTGGCCTCCAGTTGGCCACTCATCCACAGATAGAGCTAGGTGTCATCAGCATACTGGTGACACCCAAGGCTATAATCCTGCACCAGCTGGGCAACGGGGTGCATAAAGAACACAGAGGTCATTTGCATATGCAGCCTCATTGGCCTTTGTCTCTAACATCCCCAACATAAAAAAATAAGCTGCTCTGCAACCTCCCTGGCTCAAATTCGCTCCTGGATGTTTAGTTCGCAGGGCTCTGAACTAAAGTGCAATCCTACCAACACTAGTTCATTGGAAGATGCACTTATAGCTTATAATTTTATAATTGATAATCTCTCTTCCTATGCTAAATTAATTGAACCCAATACTCAGAATGACTCCCTTAATGCTTGGTTTGACGCGGAATGTTGGCTCATTAAAAGTAAATTACACCAGTTCTTTCGACAGTTTCGGATGGGTTCCCTCCCATGGATCCCTTCCTGATATTACAAGCTTAAAAGAGAATGCCACTTATTGCTGGCTCAAAAAAAGCACTCCTTCTACTCCAAGAAATGGTCTCAACTCTTTAAGGCTGTGCAAACTAATGATAGTAGAGCTTTTTGGGAATTGGTAGGTAGACTTAATTACTCAACTAGAGCCAATTCTGTTTGCATTATACCTGCAACCAGATGGCACTCTTATTATAATTACTTATTCAATGAGCCCTCTGTATTTCCTTCGATTAACTCAAGTTCAATGCCATTGGACATCCCTAACTGGCCTCCAGTCTCACATGAAGATCTTATTATTTCTCTCAAATCTAACAAGGCTCCAGGCTTAGATGGAATCCCAGCCGAGATTTTAAAGGACAATATTGACTGGTGGTCGCATTCTTTAGCTCATCTTTTCACTCTGATCGACAAGTATGGTGTCCTACCTGATTCCTGGTTGAACTCTATAATAGTTTCCTTTTTCAAAAAAGGTGACCCTAATAGCATAGATAATTATAGACTTATTAGCTTGCTTTCCATTTTAGTATGGTGTCCTACCTGATTCCTGGTTGAACTCTATAATAGTTTCCTTTTTCAAAAAAGGTGACCCTAATAGCATAGATAATTATAGACTTATTAGCTTGCTTTCCATTTTAGGGAAGCTTTATGCCAAACATCTCCTCAAAAAGTTATCTCAATGGATGGTCGATCATAACCTTCCAGGAAGAGAGCAAATTGGCTAACCACTCCACCTTAGACCACTGTGCTACCTTAGCCTTTTTAGCTGAGAAGTATTCCCGCCACTTAGGTGGTAAGCTATACTCAGCTTTTATTGATCTAGGTAAAGCCTTTGATTCAGTTAATAGATCTTTGTTGTGGGACAAACTCTATAACTTGGGATAGGATCAACATCTTCTCTTTTTGATTCGTAAATTGCATTTGGCTAACTATTGCCAGATTCGTTTCGATAAGAGAGGGTCCCTTACTCAGAAAATTCCTGTAACTAAGGGGGTCAAGCAAGGATGTGTACTTGCCCCTTTTCTTTTCAACCTTTTCATTTCTGATCTTCCACTATGTCTAGCTAAAATTGATGGCCATTCCCGCAAACTAAACTTTTCTGCAGTTCCCATTTTACTCTATGCAGACGATGCGGTCATTCTCTCTTTTACTAGGATTGGACTTCTGCGCCTTTTACTAGAGTTTAACTCTTATTGCAGTTGGAACTCTCTCTCTATTAATTTTGATAAAACAAAAATATTGGTTTTCTCCAAAGTCTGGAAGAGTGAACAGTGGAGAATAGAGAGAAAAGAAATAGAACAGGTCAAATCATTCAGATACTTAGGAGTTTTGTTTCATTACAACCTAAGTTGGTGCCCTCGTAGAGATCATTCCCTTAGTTTAGCTAGGAATAAGACTGCAGCTTTAAACCATTTTTTTTAATTTAAAAGGTAATCAATTTGTTCCAGCAGCTCTCCAGATTTTTCAGGCGTCTGTTATTTCCCGTCTACTGTATGGGATACCTATATGGATTCAAAATTTTAATAAAAGAATAGAACTAATAAGTTCTACCTTCTTTCGCAGGATTCTAGGTTTTCCTAACTCTGTCTCCTATTTTTCCCTCTGTGCGGAGCTAGGTTTTCATCTTATTGAATCACGGGCGTGGATCACCACTATCAAATACTGGTTGCATCTGCACTTTAGTTCCCCTCCCAACAGTCTTATTGTTCCACTTCTTGCAGATTCATATATTTCCACCTGGTCACAAACCATAGTGCATAAAATCAAAACTATGGGAATTGACTTGGATTCTCTGTATAATTGCGGTGAAACAGCTATTTTGCAGGTGGTGCGGAGGAAGATTTGGGATATGGAAGCCCAAATAATTAATGCTGGCAGTTCTGGAGTCTGTTCTCCATGCTTCCTTGACCTCTCCCTCACCCCCCAAGCCTCTATGGCTTTGTACATCTCTAATCTAACAATTCCACTTTATCAGTGGGTTTTTATGCTAGAGAGATTTAATCTCTGTCCTTCGGCTGTTGTTTCAGGCAGATATAGGGGTATCCCCTATAGGGATAGAACCTGCAATTGTCTCTATAGTGAACCTGATTCAGTTGCTCATATCCTTCTACGCTGTCCCCAATACTCTACCATGAGCAGCTATTTGATAAGTTCCCACTTTTCTTCCACAAGGAATTCGACTGACAATGATCTTAAAATTCTATTGTCTGATAAGTTCTCAGCAATTACCCTGTCTGTTGCTGAATTCTTAGCTTATGTTTGGAAGCTAAGGGTAAGGGCGCATAAGTCTTAATCCCCCTTGTGCTCATTTGGATTGTTATATTTTTTAACTGAGTTCACTATTCTTGAGAAGTTTAAAAATGATCCCCTGTTGGTGTAACTTGATGTAACTTGTTATGATCTATTAATTCGTTCTATTAATTTATTTGTTCCATTGCCTTCCTTATTGTTCCTGTGTTATGCCAATAAAGGTCTATGTATATGTATCCTCTATGAAGAACTAGACAAAGGGAATGCAGCCCTGCTGGTTCTAGTGGCTCTCTCAGTGGCCTTTCAGACTGTTGTTTCCGCTGGCCGCCACCGGGGCCAGCGAGTATCCCAGAGCTTGACTCTGGGAGAACAATAGGGACTAGGCTCCTAGTCCCTCCACTGGGGAGCCAATGAGCACCATGGCGAGAGATTCAAACCCACCAACGGGGCTCAGGGGTGTGTCCCCAAGAGTGTATATAGTTTGCCTGCCGGCCATTAGCGGCATCTCTTGTTGTGTACCAATAAAGCGTGCTATGCACTATGTCAGTCTTTGTCCTTCATCCATGCGGCAAACTCACTACACAATACCAGAGGAAAGCAGGTCCTTATCACACCCGTGTTCCCAGAGGGCAGCACTTTGTGTTTCTCCGTAGCAAAAGCAAATGAAGTGGGTGGAAGGAGCTGATCCGTGTCCCTACTGACTCCAGCCACAGACCCAATCTGCATTTGCTGTGTAAAGCTGTTTCATTCTGCTGTGGCACCAGCTTCCTTTGCCTTCCATTTGGCTCAGTATAAAAAGTTCGCCGTCTGCATCAGGACAGAGGGAGCGCGCGCGAGGGGGTCGAAGGCCCTCCCCTTAGTATTGCCAGCCTCCAGGCAGCACCTGGAGATCCCTAAGATCAGTTCTCATGGACAAAATGGCTGCTTTGGGCAATGGACTCTATGGAATTGTACCCTGCTGAGGTCCCTCAACATCCCAAACCCTGCCCTCCCCACGCTCTACCCCTCAAATCTACAGGTATTTCCCAACCCAGATTTGGCAACCTTGTAACTGGCTATGGAACTGCTTTCCAGACCCTTGGAACCCAGAAGACATGGCATAGGAGGAGGTGCTTTTCTACCTTAGCTGCCACTGCAGAACCTCAAATCAACAAAAGTCAGGGGTGGAGGGAACCATACCTGTTACCATGAGGCTGTCCTCCCATACTACCCACTTGGGGCAGCAAAATGACTGGAGACATCCTTGCCTTATAGCTAAGCAGAAGGAAATAAACATGGCTTACCTCCCTCTATTATCCCCTTCCCTCTGCCATCCCACCAGCCACAGCCAGGACACTTACCTGGAGTTTCCTTCTAGAGCTCATTGTATTTCTTCCCACAGTGGGCCTTACTTCTAGTTATGGTGTAAAGATTTTTTTTTAAAGAGCGGTCTAACCATTGCCTCTTTTAAACTCCCTGGGAAGACCCCTGGACATAGGGACAGGTTTATAATGTCCACCAGGGGAACCTATGTTCCATCACCATTAGCCTTAACCATCCATGATAGGCATGGGTCAAAGAGGCAAGTGGTAGGCTTCACAGCATCCAGAATCTTGTCTACCTCAGCCTTTGAGACCAGGCTGAATTGGTCTAACACTGGATCTGAAGATAGCGAAGGGGTCTCCAGTTCACTTACTGTATAAACATTAGCAGGCAGATCCTTGCAGAGTGACAAGACTTTATCCACAAAAAAGCTTGTAAATGCCTCACAGCTGATGGCTGAATTCCTAGGATTTTGAGATCTCTTGGTGAGAGATGCTAAAGGCTGAATCAGGTGAGAGCTATTGGATGCAATGGAGGACGTAAAGAAATCCTTCTTTGCTGCCTTCACTGCCATCTCATAGGTTTTCATAAACATCCTATAAGATGTTCTTGTAGCTTTGTCAGGATTCTGCTGCCAAACTCACTCTAGCTGTCTAAGCTCCCGTTTCATTGGTGTGGGAGCAAAGAGGGCATTGGGGTGTGATTTCATTGATAGCTTCAGAAAGAGGGCTATGCCAGTCTTCTACCAGCTCATCTAAGGAGCCTGCCTTGTGGACTCTGATTGGGTGGAAAGACAGCTTTAAAATGGTTTAAATATATCCTTTCTTTCT
The DNA here is from genome assembly GCF_001447785.1 of Gekko japonicus. NCBI lineage: Eukaryota > Metazoa > Chordata > Lepidosauria > Squamata > Gekkonidae > Gekko > Gekko japonicus. The sequence continues at coordinate 61,738 of NW_015164747.1, forward strand.
ACTACTCCAGTACTATCCCTTTGATATGTAGATTGCTACTCTCAGGGAATCTTCCTTTCCAGCTGACACCTTCTCTCACACACTCTCTTCTCCACTTTGCTAACATGATAGCAGGGCATGCTTCCTGCATCTCCATCCACCCTAGCTAGTTAGATTAGACTAAAATCCTGTCTGTTTCCTATCTTGTCTAAAATGGAGTTCCTTACAATAAATGGCTCGTATTAGCTTTCTAAGATTAAAAAAGAGAGTTCTGTGTGTAACTTTGTTTCCTTAGCACACACATACACCAGGTAAATTCTGCTGGGTCTTGTGCCTCGAACACTCTGTTAATCTAATATTTTATCACTTATTTGGTCAGTTTTGCATTTATATCCTATCACATGGCCCTTAGTAGGACTAGAGACTAGATGCAGTGGATGAGGCAATAAATCTTCCTTCCACCAGAAGCCCCCAAGCCCAGATACATGAATCCCCAGTCCCATATCTGATTTCAAACTCAAATCTCATCCCTTCCCCTTCCTGCCTGTGTAACTACCCACTCTACCTGGTGAATCTTTAATTGAGAATACATCCTCATTCACATCCTCAATGATTGCTGGATTTTTTTTTTTTAAAAGAATATAGCAGGCTGTGATGTATGCTCATCCAGTTCTGTGTGTTGACTGTCTCACCATCGATATAATTCTCTACATAACAAAATATTGTCTGGTGAAATGCTTAAAAATTACATACACTCTTAGTTCAGTGATTTTTGCAAATGGGCTGTAACTTTATTCAGTCCAACAAACTGAAATTTTTACAGTCCTCATTAGGGTATTTCAGCTTTACTTTGCCCTATCTAGAATACTCTTTACTGCTCTGTCATTGTATCTGAGCATCATCCAATTGAATCTGAGATGACTGGATTATCATGTCATTCTTTTAGATTCCTGTGCATCAAGTTTTTGTACTTATTATACCCCATCCCTTTTTTAACATTATACTATATATTGCCTATAAAAAACCAGCAGCAAGATTTTTGAATGCCTTTCACTGTCTACTTTTAGAATATAATAGAAACATAGAATTTGATGGACAAATACCATTTGAAAAACTCCATTCCCATTTTGTCATCAGATTCCAAGTAGCTCAGCACAAAAAAGCCACACCACACAAACAATAAATATAACAAAAAAGCAATACATTAAAGAATAAATCACAATTAGAAGACCTCTTGGAAAAACCTAATTGACTCCAATTGTGAAACACTGTTTCTTCTGCTTCCTCTCCTGCCATTCTCCCAATTCCTCCTCCGCCCTCTGGGGTTGAGGCCCTTGGATCTTCCAAGGTTTCTCCTTCAAGTCCCAATTATCTCTTTTGCACACATTTTCTCTGTGCCTTCAGGCCACAATCCCTTCTGTTCCATGTTCTCCAAATTCTATTTTCTAATCCACACTTTTCCCATTGCCCAAAAATGCATCATTGTCAGATCAGATAGAACTGCTTTTACTGCAAAGGCAGAGTAAGAATACCAACCATTGAAAAATGTAAGCACTGATGCTCTTAACATCTTGAGTCATGTTTTGGCAGTATAGATGAAATAGTTAACCCTCCTGCCATACAATTTAAATGTTAGATCACATAAGAAAACCTTCCAAATTGCTTATTTGCATAATTAAATTGAAGCCTACTATATTCCAGTGAATATGCAATGTATTCAGATATGCTTTCTATCCCTAATAAGATGCCAAAAAGATGGCTTATGATTTATCCTCTAAAGGAGACAGGTGGGACTCATCAAGACTAAGATGCCTGACCAGCTTGAACAGAATCAGCATGGAGTACTAGTTGACATTTCTGTTTGTGCCTCCATTCATTTGGCACTGCAAACTGCTACATAGATTTTCTCCTCCTTTCCTAGAAACAACCCAGCATTCTTGACAGTTATCTGATGAGCATCCTGATTCTGTGGGTTGGTTTTAGATTCAGTGGTACAAAACAGAACAAAAATTTGTTGCAAAAGTATCTTGTTCTTGCCAGGAACAAAACTGAGACAGGCAAATGAACTTTGCAGACATGATGATGATGGATCAATGCCAGGGTTTAAAGTGTCAAGGAAACTGAGGAGCAATGTATAGGTGGAGCTCGTGGCAGGAGCTTAGACAGAATTGAACATATTCATTTGGACCAATGATCCAGATCTTTGGATTTACATTTAGTTACAACAGACAGTGACATGTATCTTACCATAAGTTTAACCACAAAAGGGCATTTCCATTAATAGAAGAGGGGGGAAGGGTGAGAATTTTTTGTGGATTTCCCCTGTCCCACTCCAGAGCACTTTGTCTCCTCTAATGTTTGTGCAGTTTACTTTACAGCATTTTCATATAGCTGGTTCTTCACATAACGGATTCCATTCACTGGTATAGTTGAGTAGCTTTCGACTCTGAATGTAACAGTCTTATAGCAACCCTATTCTTCAGTGTCAATCTAGATGTCAAATAGAAAGCTAAAGCCTGTTGTGGTGGGTGCCTTGCTAAGTCTGTGAGAAGGGAATCTGGACTTCCACCCCAAATCCAGCCCTGAAGGCACCACCGGCTTCATTAAGCTATTATTCAATCCTCCATGTTTTCACCTAAACCTTTGACTGAGTTATAAAGATATTCAAACATCAAGACCTTTAGAATTTCAAAAGCAATAGTACCTTTTTGATCTTATAACATTAATCAGTAAATAAAGATAGTGAAAAATGTATTACTATGTGGAACCACGTGAACCACCACAATAATTAACATTTGGATGAGGGGGTTGGGGGGGGAAATCCATTGATATACAGCTTTGTTATCTGTAGGACCTAGGATGTAGTTTATGCATTCTCCTCAATTTTATTGCTTCATGAATGCACAATCGGATTGGTAATAACCAATTATTATCAAATGCATATCAAAGGAATATCAAAGGAATGGATTTCTTGTATTTATTGCAATTTTCAAGCCATACATGTTTAATGAGGGCATTGTTTACAAGCATGATATTCAAAAACCATTATGATTATTTTGATTTCTTTGTCATGCTTTACATTTGCAAAGAAGAAATTCATTTGGTTTCTGGACAATAAATTTAATAAAACATGGCGTGAATATGCATATTTCAATGCGAGCTGAGTTTCACAGAAGTAGCAGCTAATCTTCTTTATATAACAGGGTGCTGAGTAGGCTTAAACGTCCTGTCTCCAGAATGCAATGTAATTATAAGACATGATTACAACTGATTATAATCAATCAGCATAGTCTTAAGTGTAATTTATACTGCTGCAGCTGTGGGTAGATTAAATCATCATGTAAAATACAATTTCAACTAGATATGCAAAATTATTTGAACAACCCAAATACAGTAAACTCATAATGCTATAAATATAGAGTAAATGATGCCAATTACATAATAGTTTAGGGTTCTGTTTATTACTAAATAAGTTTTTCTCCTGCAGAGGCACTTGCTAAGTTGAAAAACTAAAGCACTGTTTGGTGGTTGTGCAGCTATTCCTTTGATTGTCCTCCATGATGGTTCCATAAGAATAGGAAGACTGAGTGCTGATTTATACAGCCACTTTTGGGGAAGGCTGATGTGGTGATTTTCCCTTTCGTTTTTATTGAAATGTTCTAGTGAATTTATTCTTCCTTGCAAGGTCTTTAGTTTGTGTGTCTGTGTGTGTGTATAATGGTACGACAGAGAGTGATACCACTATATATGTATAATACCATTATACCATGTCATTGTGAACTGAGAAGAAAAGACATCATAGAAAGGGAAAATTGGGTTGTAGTCTATCAGCTTTTTCACTGGTGCAAGAGTAACAAGTGTCCCCTTTGGATTTAACAACAACAACAAAAGTATCCCCTTTGGATCCTTGAAATGGTTCTGTGGGGGATATGGGATCCACAGGGACAAAAGAAACCTCATGGAATGGAGAAGCATTGAGGAGTGGAAAACAGGCAAATGTTGATCCAGTTCCAGTTCTATGAGAGAGGTTGGGTGTGAGAGGATCACCTTGCACTACAACTAACTTATAGCCTTTCTAGGTGCTTTTCCCACCACCTCAAGTACTTTCATGAAGAGAGAGTCAAGGCAGGGAGAGCTGCTTTGCCTCCAGAAGGACTTGCAAAACTCTGGAGGCTGTAGTAATCTCTGAAGCAGGAGGGCTATAGGAGGCTCATCGCCTAGAAGACGCCGAGCAAGAGAGGAACCTAGCAAGAACCAATGGAGTCAAAATATACAGAGGAAGGAACTATCACAACAAACCACCGAAGCTAAGTGCTAAATTCAATAAACATTTCTATGGCTACTTAATTAAACTGAATAGAGTTAAGGGGTAAATGAGGACCAGCCTTAAAATAAGTCGGGCAGCAGAAGTAGGGGAGGGAAAAAACTGGCTATTAGATACTACAAACGCTGCCATATCACGGGGGAGGTAAAAGAAAGAAAGAAGAATCGGTATAAACTTTAAAACCTTAACATAATCCTCAATATTTTGTTTTCTTTTGGCTTGCATTCGAGACAAAGAGGAAGAAGGATTGTCACTTTAAAACTTCTGAGAGCCATTTTGAGGAAAGGTGATGAGGCAGATCTGGGAGACGGCGTAACGGCAGATTGAAAGCAGCTGTGAGGAGCAACACCCACAAACTACAAAGAAGAAAGGAGGAGCATCGCTGTGATGCTGCGCAGGACGACAAGAGTGGAGGAAGAGACAAGGCGGTGATCCGGGAGATCCGGGAGATAACGCAGCGGCGAATTGGAAGAAGCTGAGAGGTGTGGCTTCCATGAACTACAGAGAAGGAAGGAGGAACTCTGTTGTGACACAGCGTGGGTTGACGGGAGAAGAGGAGGAGACAAGGTGGAGCGGGGAGACAGCTAAATTCAATAAACCCTGGTAAACAAGGAAGCAAGGAGGATTGAAACGCAGCAGGCTAAAGAAGGAAAGAGTTCCGGCGGAGGGTGTGAGACCCAGAAGGGACAAGGCAGAGTAAAAAAACAAACAAACAAATATCTGGAACTTAGAAAATTAAAGAATAAATTGAAGATAACTGTATAAATAAAGGGGGAGGGAAGAGGAGCCAAGGAATTAAAGAGAAAAGAGGGAGAAAGGAGGAAGGAGGAAGAGAGAAAGGAGAATAAAGCAATACCCTGATAGATAGAACACAGAGAAGACAAGAGATGGGAGATTGGCAGATGCTGATACAAAGAAAGGGGAAGGAGGGGAAGAAGAAACAGATAATTAGGAAGTCTGTAAGAATAAAAAGAGCTGAAAGTGGAAACAAACAAAGCAATATAGAACATAAAAGTAATAAAAGAGGACAATAAAATATACCAATTGTAACAGAAAAATCAGAAACATTCTCACTGACAAAAATCTTAACAACATAGAATAGGAAATATACCTAGAAATATAACCCAAAAACTAGAAATTAAATACTAAATAGAAAATAAAAAATATATAGAAATAAATACATATGGCAACAGGAGGTAGTGGCAGTGGAATGAGGAAAAGCTCATTACCATCTCCAGGACAAATACAATTAAAAATAAACACGATGAACACCTCACAGGTATCACTTAAGGAACTAAAAGCCATGATCCAAGACTGTGTAACACAAGTGATGAAAAAAGAGATAGAGCCTATCCATGAAAAAATAGACACTTACAGAGCATATTAAAACTGAAACAGAAGATATAAAAAACAAATAAATGAAAACAGCCAAGAAATCATAAAAATAACGAATAAAAATACAAGACAGAAAAAACAATAAATGACCTAAAATATGAGGTCCAGGAATTAAAGATAAAAAATGAGAAAATAGAGGAAACTCTGATAAACATAGAGACGGACAAAGTGGCACTTTTATATTAAGGTGCCAAAACATTCCTGAAAATCTAGATAAGAACTTGAAGGAGATAGTGGCAGAAAACATAGCACAACAAACCAATATAGGAACCAAAGAAGAGATAGAGAAGGAAATAGAAGCAATATACCGTAGAAACTCTGCATATGCCAGGAAAAATAAAAAAACCAAGAGAGACCCATATAAAATTCTATAAGAGAGAGATGAAGGATAAAATACTTAAAGTAGCCAATGAGAAGAAAATAATGATAAATGAGGCTGAGATAAATTTTCTAAAAGAGGTACCATGGCGTGTTAGGGAGAGAAGATGAGATTATGATATCCTGACAAATCTATTGAGAAAAAATGCAATCACCTACCGATGGTTGCTACCAGAGGGCATCCTATTTACTTACGAAAGTAGAAGGCTAAGAATAGACTCTATATTTAAAATAAACAACTTCCTGAAACAGCATGGAGAAGACCTAGGGTGGAGAAAGGAACAAGAAGAAGAGGAAGAAGAAGAAGAGGATGAAGAAGAAGAAGAGGAAGAAAAGGCAGGTGCTAGAGTAGAAGAAGAAATACTAGGGGATGAATAGGAAAAGAGGAACGCAAAAGTAGGAAAAAAGGGAGGAAAGGAGCCAAGATAAACCCATCCCAAATGCAAACTAGGTTCCAGTGCAGAAATAAATTTTGCAACTTCAAAAACTAAATTAAACTAAAGAAACAAGAACATACATATGTCAAGTTCTAAAAATGTTAAAATTTTATTAATAAACGTTAATGGGCTGAATAGCCCCCCAAAAAGACAAAAGATTTTTCATCAAATTCACCAAATAAAAACGAATATCATATGCTTACAAGAAACACACATAAAGGGAAATGATATCAAATATTTAGCAAGCAAAAAATTTGGTCAGGAATTTAAAGTGTCTGGTACAAAAAAAAGAACGGGGTGGTAACATATGTTAAAAAATCATTATCCCCTGAGCTGATCTATGCTGATGAAGAAGGTAGGATCATAGCAGTCAGAATAAGAAGACAAGGCACACAAAGTATAATAATAAATATTTATGCGCCCAATCAAGGACAAGAAGTCTTTTATAAAAAATTATACGATCTGTTAAATAAATTGGATGATCAGAATATATGTATCCTGGGGTACTTTAATGCAGTGTTTTATATAAAGATAGATAGGAAATCTGATAAGAGTAAAAGAAAGGGACAAAAATCTTTGTGGACATGGCAGAAGAGTATAACTGAATGGATATATGGAGAACTAGAAATATGCTGACCAAAGATTATATGTTTTACTCTGCTAGACACAACTCATGGTCCAGGATAGATATGGCATGGGCAACAACGGGATGGTTACAGGATTTGGTGGAGGCGGACATTCTACCAAAAACATTTGCAGACCATAACCCTATTTTACTGTCTTTTAAAGAGAAACGGAAAAAACTTAGATGGAGAATGAATACAGGGATTCTAAGGGATAAAGAATTTATTAAAAACACAAACAGAAATGCAAGATTTTTTCAAAAGAAATATACAACCGGACATATCCATTGAAACAGTATGGGAAACATTTAAAGTATACATAAGAGGGTGGTGTATAAACCAAGAAGCATGGAGAAAAAAGAAAAGAAAGGAAGCCTATATGAATATAAAACAGAGTAACTTAGAAGGAAAAAATAAGCTAAAAATGCTACAACATGAAATGAACTTGCTATTAACACATGAAATAGCGAAAAAAATAGAATATACAAAGCAATATTTTTTGACACTAATAAACCAACAAGGTGGTTATCGTATAGACTTAGGAAAGAGAGAAACGCACAATTTTAGCACTAAAGAATGATGAAGGGAATGTTAAACATGATATACAAGAGCTAAAAGGAATTGTTGAAAAATTCTATTCAAATTTACATAAACAGGATGGTCAAGACAAGGAAATAATAAGGGAATATTTAAAAGATAAACAAAAAAAGAATTTGAGGAGAAACATAGACAGTTGTTAAATGAAAATATATCAATGTGTGAAGTAATGGGGGTAATTAAAAAACAGAAGATAAAAAAAGCCCCAGGACCAGATGGAATCCCAGCAGAGTTATATCAGATTTTTGAGGAACAGATTTCTCAGCCATTTAAAGAGCTACTACAAAAATAGGTAGGGTAGGAAAATTACCAAATTCATGGTATCAAGCGGCAATAACCTTAATAAATAATATAGATACAGACACTACAGACATTAAAAATTATCGATCGATATCACTTCTGAATGTTGATTATAAAATATTTGCAAATATCTTGGCGTCTAGGTTTAAAAAGGTACTAGCTTAGGTGATACACCAAGACCAAGCAGGCTTTCTACCCAAAAGACAGATAAAAAATAATATGAGAACAATTATGGATGTGATGGAATATTATGAACAACACCCAGAAAAAAAATGGCAGCGGCAACTTGGATCAAGGATTGGCTAACTCTTGATAATATTAGAATTCTGAACTTAGAAGGGCATGATTTGAATATGGGCTGGCATGCCTACATTTGGTATGGAAAAGATAAAATCCACTCAGATTTTAAACACCTGATTAGAGGAGCATTGTTATGGGTATGGAACAAAATTAAAGAAAAATATTATAGGAAGACCCTGAAATGGGTATCACCTTTAGAAGCATATATAAAACCATCCCTCATTAATCCATGTGATAGAGAAAACTATCAAACTTTACTAGACGAGAACAACAATTTAAAATCAGAATAAACGCTATTAAAACTATACAATCTAAAACTAACCTAGTGGGAAGCCATGCAACTCAGATCTAGACATGCCAAAGATATGGCCGTAGGTTTCCAAGAAGCGCGAGCACAACTAGACAAAATTTGGTTATCCTCAAATGACAAACCAATTCAGAGGGTATGTGGTCTTTTGATAGAAGACTATTTACAAGACGAAGGGGATAGCCTGAATATGTTAGCATGGACAAAGGATTTAGTATATACAATACAGATAGACCAATGGGCAAATACCTGGAAATCCTTAAAATATGTAAGAGTGATCAATTATAAAGAAAACATCTATAAGGCTTACCACCGACGGTATTGGTCCCCAGACAGGATAGCAAAATGCCACCCATCGGCATCTAAATTGTGCTGGAAATGTACAAAAAACATAGGGACATTTTTCCATATGTGGTGGAGATGCGAAAAAGCGAAGAGATATTGGGAGATGGTACAAAAATTTGTTACAGATATTATGAAGTTAAATATAGTGCTAACCCCAGAAATGGCCTTATTAAATATGGTACCAGGGGATTATAAATCAAATGAAAAATATATATTAACATATATAATGACAACCACAAGAATTTTGATGGGTAAATATTGGAAACAAGATAGAGTCCCAACAAAACAGGAACCAGTAACAAAATTGATGGAAGTAGCAGAAATGGACAAGTTGACCTTAATTCTACAAGGGAAAGATGAAAGTGTATTTACTAGAAGATGGGGGAAAGTATATAATTGGATGTATAACAGATAGGAAATTTTGACTCAAATGTATAAAAAAAATGGAAATAAGTAAATGGTAAAAAAAAGATATAATAACTGGAAAAACAAATGTATGTTAATGTGAACTAAAATGGAAATGGAAAAGGATAAAGATTGGGAGGAAAGAAAAAAAGATGTTTCCATTTTCATTTTTGCACCTACAGAAAAGCTGGTAGGATCCCATTCGTTTTAACATTAGAGCACAGAAAGCTTTCTTGGTCAGACTATTGGCCTGTCTTGCTCAATTCTGTCTCCTTCATTTGGCAGTAACTCACAAGATCTTGAGCAGAGAAAAATCTTTCTCAGCACCTTCAATGAGAGACTCTTTAACTGTAGATGTCCAAGACTAAAGTGGAGACCTTTGGCATTCAAAGCATGTGCAATACTGCTGCACTATACATCCCCCCTTTTTCTGCCTTAACATGAATATGTTAATGCAGTTGTCACTTAATGTACACCTTACTAATAGCATTCTTAAATCCTGAACAGAGGAAGTCTTTATGATGATTGAAGACATGATGTAGACTAGAAGATTTCTAATCATTTTAATAATTCCATTGTTTATTTATGTTTAGTTCTGAGTTTCCCATGGTTTTATAATTGAAAATATTACAATACATCAGGAAAAATATATTCTCATATTATCTTTGTATATTTGTTTTCCCTTAATGTCTTTGGCTTTTTTTTAATGTGCATGCATGCAAATTTACAACAAAATTCACTTACAAACCTAAAATGTTTAGCTGAACACCACAATACACATTATGTGTACCAAGACAAATAGCTATGAAAAATGAGTAAATTCATTATCCTCTGTTACATTGAACTGAAGATAACACATTGCATTTATCTTCTTTATTTTACAGTCAATAACATGAGAAGTTTTAAATTGAGTTTGAAGGGGATGAGCTCAAAGCCATAAATCTGCGCTTGTATGTTTTAGACACATGTCACACTACCAAAGTATTTCCTTATTGTGGAACACCTTATGTTACATGGTCTGATGGCTGACTCTCCCTGTCTTTCTAGTTCATAAGCAGGGCACTGTAAATGTTGTGTCTTCTTACAATGAAGGCTAGCAACAGCTTTAGAATTGTTAGGCAATTACAAGACCACAAGATGCTGGGAAGAACCACGATTGACCCACATCCTACTGTCATCCAGAAGAAAAGTCAAGCAGTAGTGACTGCTCTAGAGCAGCAGTCATTACTGCTTGAGTTTTCCTCTGGATGACAACAGCAATATTGTTTAATCAGGCCTGAAGGGACTTGGCCATCTTCCTTGGCCCTGGGACTCTCTGCATACAAGGTTTTCACTCTGCTAGAGGCCAAAGACTCCATTTTGTCTGTCATACCCCTGTATACAAAAGTCAATAGTTATCCTGTAAGGTCAATTCAAAAAAGTTAAAGGGGGGGGGGGATACAACAACTGTATTCTAACTCCTTGGGCAGAAACCAAGTAAATGGCAATTGAAGATATTAAAAGGGGAAAGAGGGTAGAAAATGAAAGTAGTGGAACTTTAAACTAGGACTGCACCCACACAGTGTTGGATATCGTACAATCACAAGTGTAGTCCTGCAAGAAACTTGTGGGTGGTTATCCCATTCCTCACACCTTTGCTTCCTCCCCTTTCCCCCTATCTCTCTCAGATTATTTCTTCCTTCTGCCCCCCTTTTCTTACTTTCTATCTCTCCTCCATGCATGTGACTTCCCCTCTCTTTCTGACCCGTCACCATTATCTTTGTTTTTCTGCCTCCCCACCTCATCACTTTTTCTCTCTTACTGCCCCCCACCCCATCACTCTCTCATTCTGCCCCCATCACTCTCTAGGGTTGCCAAGTGGACTTACCCCTCATGGCGGGGGAGCCTTGCCGCGGTCCGGGAGTTGTTGCTGGACGCACACGCAAAGTGCGCGTGCGCCGGCAGCACGTCACCAGAAGTGACATACGACATTGCTGACGTTGGGGTCGTGGCCGAGCTCAACGTCAGCAACGTGGCTGCGTCACCTCTGGTGCCCATTTGGCAGCACTCTGGGAATCACAACGGATCATCCAGCTACAGAGATCAATTCACCTTAGGATTGCCAGCTCCAGGTTAGGAAATTCCTGGAGATTTGGGGGTGGAGCCTTGAAGCAGTGAGGCTTGGGGAAGCAAGCAGCCTCAGCAGGGTATAATGCCATAGACTCAACCCTCCAAAGCAGCCATTTAATCCAGGGGAACTGATCTCTGTCACCTGGACACCAGTTGTAATTCTGGATTCTCTCCAGCCCTGGAGGCTGGAAATGGTAGTTCTCGTGGAGGAAATGAGTCCACCCCTCAAATGCCCAGGAGTTTCCCAACCTTTATCTGCCTCTCTGTCTTCAGATTTCCATCTCTACCCCCCTCCCCCCACAGCCTTTACCTAGGAATATTACAGTCTTTCTCCACAGTGGGGTCCAAAGCAGCTGTGAGGTTGGTTAGGTTGAAAGTATGTGACTGGTCCAAAATTACCCAGTCAGCTTCCACCGCAAGATGGTGATCTGAATGTGGGTCTTGAAGACCCTACTTTGAAGTTCTAACTGCTGCATCTCACTGGCTTTCATTGGGTGGCTGCTGATGAACAGTAGCAAGCAGCTGAGCCTAGTTGAGTCATGCAAGTCAAGGGGGACCTGGCAACCCTAGATTGCTGCCAGTCCTAGGGTTGCCAACCTCCAAGTGGGACTTAGAGACCCCCCCAGAATTACAACTGGACTCTAGACAGCAGAGATCTGTCTCCCTGCAGAAAATGGCTGCTTTGGAGGGTGGACTCTGTGACATTATACCCAGCTGAGGCCTCTCCCTTCCCCAAACTCAGCCCTCCTTAGAGTCCAACACAAAATCTCTAGGAATTCTCCTGCCTGGCCCTGGCAACCCTTGTCAGGCCTGGCCCATGGCTCCCTCCCTTAAAGGCCAAAATAGGAATGGAAAGGGCCCTTCCCCCACATTTTTACTGACAGAGCCAGTTAGAAGCTTCACCCTCCCCGAACATTCTAATCTCTCACCGTTGGTGCCTGAAGTAGATGCCTGTGGAGGCCATTCCAAAGGTATTGGGGGAAGTCAACCATCCCTGAAGGGATTTTTTTTTACTTTTTCAATTTTTCTGCAAACCCAGGAAGTCTCCGGACCATGAAGGAAAAGCTGTTGGGGGAGTGTGAGCTCTCTGTTGGTGGAAATAAGTATCCGCAAAGAAATCACAGAGTGGCTATTAGATATATAGATTGTGCTATAGCAATGTTGTAAATGGAATTTCCCATGCAGTAATGACATATGGACACAGCCCGGAAGGTTTACCCCCTCCCTCCCCCCCAAAAAAAAGATACAAGAGTGTTATGTCTTAAGTTAATAAAGCAATGTTTTCCTTAAGCATAAGTTCTATTAAAACAAAGCAGTGTCTGGATTGAAGAACTAACCACTCTCATAGGTTCCAAGCCCTGTATTTCCATTGGGTATTATCTGTTTGTTGGGCATGGTTACCCCTGTTCAAATTGTATATAACTGGGGCAAAAACAATGTGATGGATCCACTCAAACACTTAGATATGTATGCAAATACAGTCACTTTTATACTTGAAAAATATTTCAAAGTATACAAAATATCAGCAAGGCATATAAGCCAAAACTGTACAATATCTCAGTGTTATACAAACATTACACTAATCTCAGTGATAGTACAAACAGTACAATTGTTACTGCTGACAGCCGTGGAACTTTTATAACAATAAAAGTATCATACAGTCAAAGTATCATTACAAAGCTTTTGCTTGGTTTCGTATCATAACCTCATCAGAAGCAAATCAACTGCAAAACAGAATTAGTTACACAGCATTCACATAATTTATAAATAATCTTTAGAATAGTAATCTACATAATTTATATACCAGCAATAAAGAATTGTTGTACTACCTTATATTGTGTTAGAATTTTCCTTGTATTATACTTATGCTTTCTGTTTTCTAAAGATATCTCTTCTCAAGAGTTGCCACGTTTAATGTTGGGACTAGCCCTCATTTCCTAAAAGAATGAAGAAATTTGGAATTTAATACTGTTATTAAGTTAAACAAAGTTACAATAGTTGTATCCTAATTAGCGCTTACCTCTGAAGATTTTTCATATTGGACCTGTCTTTAACAGACTACGCTTCAAAGCTGAATGAGTCTCTCTGTTCTACTGCTACATGCTTACCATATATATCCTAAGTGATGCCACCTGCAAGTGCTCTTAAAGACCCCTTATCAGTATCCATATAACATATTTACCATCCCTACATCTTATTGAACCTATCTACTGAACTTATTAAAAACAGGTATAGTCTACGTCACAGTTAAGTCCCTTAGGATGTTGTGTTTGTAATCAATGTATCCAAAACACCTTGTGTCTTGCTAGGGCTTTTTTAACATCAACATGATTATAAGTATCAAAGGTTTCAAGCACCAAGAATGTAAAATCTGTACAACTATGCCCCTGTTCTACAAAATGGGGAACCAATGATGATTCAAGATTTCTCTGTCAAATATGGGATTTATGTTCGATAATACACATCTGAATGGCTCTAGTAGACATACCCACATACATTTTAGGAATAAAACAACCACATTGGATAAGATATACGACCTTTTTAGTGGCACAGGTTGTAAGTTGCTTCAGTATGACAGTAATATTGATAGAAGGGAAAGTAATTTTAATCGTTACAATTGCAAGCGCACAGACTGAGCATCTCCTGCAGCAATAATGACCGCTACTGGCTGGAAGGCTTCTGCCGAAACTTAACACATCCGTTCGAATTAAAGAACCCCTAATACTTTTAGTATTATAAAAGCCTATATAGTGTTTATCTTTACAACCCGGAATATCACTGACCAGATGCCAGTGTTTGAAAATAATTTTCTTAATACGTTCAGCATTGGTGGTGTAATTAAAGGCACAGGATATACGCTTAGTTGCATCCTGTCTGTCTGTCACACCATCCCCAAAAGTGAGGCTATGTGGTGCCAGTAACTGTGAGAAAGAAAGAAAGAAACCTGGCTTGCTAAATGCCTGCTTATGAATGCACCCATGGCCATCCATTTGGTCTACACCAGGTGCAATGCAATTAAAACGCGCGCGCGCACACAGAGAATAAACTGAAGAAAAAAAGAGAAATTGCAGGGAATTCCATGCAAAGTACACCTCCTCCCTGCTAGTTCAGTCCTCCATTCTCCTACTCAACAGCTGACCTAGGGAGGGAAATGTTGCCAGAGGTGCTGCCTTTACTTTCGGGTAGCCCCAATAGCAGGCTATGTGTGATTTCTTTGTCTCAGTACTTGTTCTTCCTTGCTCCATCCCTCAGGATACTGAGATAAAATAATCAAACATTCAAATTATTAACGATTCGTCCTGATGCTAATCAGGGACCCATCTCCTATCTTTTGCTTGTATCTGGGAACCTATTCAACTGCCTTGGCAGACCATCAAAGGTCATAAAATCCATTCAACTAGCCCCAGTACAGTCATCCAGCACCTGGCTTAATCCTATCATAGCTAGACTCTGCCCTTCTGAGAGCTCACTGGTTACATCTAGGCCTTGCCCATCCTGATGCCACACACCCCTGGGACTCATCTTTGGCCCAGGTCATTTATTGTTCTCACCTGAGACCAGCCCCCAAGGTCTTCCATTGGTCTACATTGTTTTCCAATGTCTATATCCATCCAAGCACATGACCTCAGACTGCGTGCCTCTGCCCTGATGCCAACTGGCAGTCCACCCCTAAACCTTTGGGGTTTAGGCCATAATCCCTTCTTCATGGACCTTTGCACATCTGGACAGGTAGTATCACCCCATAACTGACCCCTCTATTAGCTATCAATCACCTCTGCTTTCCTAGCTCTGTATTGTGTGTGTGAATGATTGATTTTATGTTTGTCTGTTTAAGAATCCTTCAGTAAAGAAATCACTGCTTTAGTAATCCAGCCTGGGACTGGGAAATCAAACTCCCATATACAGTTTGATCTGGAAGAAACGTGATCACACTCACCTCCTGACTGTGCAGCGCATCGCGATATGCTCATTCATACGTCGGCGTTTAAAGGGGTTTTTTTACATTTTGCACATGTGCATAGGCAGCCATCCACAGAGTTCGCGCAGGTACAGAACACCCCTTCCAAAAAGCGAAGACATCCCCTTAAATTTTTACTCTGAAACTGGCCTCCATGAGGTCCCAGACTCGTCTAAAGCCTTACACTAGGCACATTTTAAAAATTATTATTATGAACAATGGGGCAAAGCTTTGCCCAAGCGCACATCGCTTACTAAAAAAAATGGCGGCCAAAAAGTGGAAGCCTCGGGCTTCCGAACGCAAGTGGCTAGACACCGGCGGAGAGCGATCAGACGGGGATAATGCAGCTGGAACCGGTGCACTCAGGATACCACCACTTGGGGACCTAGTAGCAGAATACAACGGTTTAAAGGCTGTTTGCAACTGTTAGGGACGGAAGGCAGATGTTCGCCGTGTGATCGCCGTAAGTGCACCGATTCCAACTGGCATCTATACCGGCATAAATGCCCCGTCTGAACGCACCCACTGAGTCCCTCCTACTCTCCTGCTTCCTCTGATGCCTACTGGGATAGCCTCTTAAAGAGGCAGTACAAAACATGTACAATGATCATAGTGCTCATATTTAGGGATACTCAAATACCCACTGGCTTGCTCATGATTTGTTTGCTGCTCAGAACCAGGGAACTCTTTTTCTTTTTACAGTTCAAATATTTATAAACAGTTTAGAGATCTTTGCTGGAGCTCTTTGGTGAATTACTTTTTATGTGTTCAGACAGAATAGAACACTAGAGAACTATCAGTACTGTTTTCCACATGCATATTGTCAGCCCAATAAGAGTCCATCTTCCTCTTTTCCATCCTCCTCCACTGATATGTTGTCACTGCATGTCACTGGGTGGCCAGTCATATACATTATCAGTGCACAAATTTATTTATTTATTTATTTATTATATCAGTGAGTCACCCAGCAATGATAAAGAAGGAATGTATTTTGAAGAGTCTTACCATTTTGTGTTTAAGTCTTATGTCATCAGCATTATTTGTGCATGTGCATTTTTGCATTGCCTTATAGGAGGTGTAGTTCTCACCTCATGTCATTAATACTTGGCCTGTACATCTATGACTCTGGGTAGAATCATCTCATCTACTGCACAGATGCAAGCACTCCCACAAGGAAAGGAAACAAAACTTGGAAAATACCTGGAAGCTTATGGGGTGGTGCTTAGCAAGGATGTGTCATCACTTTTGTGTCATCACTTTTGTGTCATGTCATGTGATGGCACTTCCAGGTCAAAGGTCAAGTGATTTCACTTCCCAAGCCCCACGTCTTCTGATGAAGTCACTTCCAGCACACTGCACCCAAACCCCACCCCTTTCTATGATGTCACTTCCATCTTTCAAAAGTCAAATGTAAATACACTGCCTTATATAACTTTCCAGTTGTCATCCCCACCTTACATTACTTGAAGGCTTTCTAGGCCTTCTTCTGGTGCAAAAATAACAAAAATCTTTAGACTACCAGTGCATGCTTTATCAATGTAAAAACTACTTTGAATTACACTCACAGAAGTGTGCCAAGGGAAAAGAGGAGATAACTTGTTGAAAAAGAGAGGTCCTGGGACTGCATGGAAGCCCTGCTTGCTGTTCTGGGAGGCAGCCCTGGCCCTTAGTGCCAGTTGTGGGGTTGGATGACATTTGCAGGGAAAGTAATTCAGTGTGTGCTTGAAGGTATAAATATGATTAGGGCTGTCACCCCTTTAAATGCTTCCTAGATCATCAGCCATATCACATATAGCAATTGCCACCTCAGATTGTCAGCAGCTGGACCCCTCCTGAAGCTCAAAGCAGCCTGGGGCAAACACTTCCATGGCCTGGGCAGGCCAGAACACTGTTTAAACATGGATGCCAGTCACATAGCTTCATGGGAAAGTAAAATATATTTTGATTAAATCAGGAGGTGGTCAGAACAGATGTCTTTCCCCGCCCTAAAGGCTTGCATAAATTAAGCAAATGGATTACTCAGGACTTATGCGAAACATCTCTGGAAGACTTTGTTAGCAACACAAGCAAGCAATCATTGGTCACGATCAGACACACAATTAGCTGCACCATAGGTGGGTTTAAAGGGCGCGATCAGACACAAACATCTGGAAAGCGCCCCGCACTTGTCAGCAACCTGTTTTGCTCTGCCGCAGAAGCGGAGTAAAAAGACACTGGGGAAAGTCCGGTAGCAAATGTTGCCATGGGCCATGGATGGACTTTCCCCTGTGTGATACCTCCAGTGTGCTCCCATGGCATTGGGATAGTCTGATCAGGCCATCCCGACTCCGTGCAATTGTTTTTTCCCCTGTCTTGGTATGCACATCATCACACACTGCATAGGGAGCCCTCAGTGCGGAGATGCAAATCATCAATCCCTCATTGAAGTGCACCGGAAACACATGGCAAAAAACAACAACACCCAGACTCACCTGTGGTTGTGTCCGATCACGCAGTGATGAGTTGTGCCTGCAGCTTCCAATGACTTTGTGATTGTGCAAGTGTGGGTCAAATTCCTACAGAGCAAATAGCCTCACTCCCCCCCCCACATTTTATCTTGTGCATGTGACCACCACCATTCTCAAACCTCTTTTGCATATGCAAGATCACTGTTTCCTCTTTGCTACCGCCTAAGTGCAACTTAATCCCTTTATCTCAATGTCACCTGTCCAGTCAAGCCTTTCTGGATCATCAATGGGGCCGTTAGTGACTGTCACGTTATAGCCCAAAACTTTGTTTCACCACAGTAAAACAATCATCATGATTGTTCTCTCAAAGTTTCCCACTGGAAAGGACACATGCCTTCCCATAGCCTTAGGGCACAATTTTCCTATAAGAATCAGCCCAGAAAACCTGCTCAGTGTGTTGTGTGTTCTTGGTACTGATCACCAGTGTTCCCTCTAAGCTGAGTTAGTGTGAGCTAGCTCACAGTTTTTTAGTCTCCAGCTCACACATTTTTGTCTTCACTCAGGAAGGACGGCTCCAAAGCAAACTAATGTATGCAGTAGCCAAGTGGCTCGCTCACAACTTTAATGCCAGCAGCTCACAAAGTAGAATTTTTGCTCACAAGACTCCACAGCTTAGAGGGA
This sequence comes from Gekko japonicus, assembly GCF_001447785.1. Lineage (NCBI taxonomy): Eukaryota > Metazoa > Chordata > Lepidosauria > Squamata > Gekkonidae > Gekko > Gekko japonicus. Next base: position 80,323 of record NW_015164747.1, read on the forward strand.
ACATTGCTGATCACATACACCCTCATTCGCGGGGTTCTCTTTTTTCCTTCTCAGAGCAAAATGCTGGTCATTTCTCTCCAGATCTGCTGCTTCTGTCCCCTCCAGGACTTGTAAATATCACCTGATCCCTGAAACGCTATTCCCCACTCCTCTCTGCCTTCCCAGTTAGCTCTTGAACGTTGTGTGTTTTGCTGAACAAACCTTTTCCTCATTTTCTTTGTTAACAAAAAGGCTCTTTAATTTGAACAAATCACCTGTTTATTCAAGAGCTCTCACAGAGACAATCTCCGTAGACATTGGTGTTAGGTGTTTGCCCCCTCTCGCACAGTTCCCTATGCTAATTCCCTCCAACTAATTGGAGACTGCCTCTTTGGGTAACTATGGGAATGCCTCTTCTGATGTGATGCTGTTAACACATGCATATACTACCTAAAAGGGTATGTTTTACTTTCCTGTACTGTAAATGTTTCCAACCTTGATGGTTGGCATATACATGCTTTGAATGGACATGTGCATGTCTTAGAGAACAGTAAGGTCCCCCCCCCTACACACACACACACACACACACCAGAGCTGTGCTCTGGAAAGTTCATTACACAATAAAAGTCTCCACATTCAGGGATGAGTTTTCTGCCATCATACAGTGCTTAATATCTCCACAGTGATGACCAAGTGAGAGTACACAATTCTTGTTGCAATCCTTACTGACAACCTTATCAGGTAGGTATGTATCATTACCCTCTTATTGCAGAGGGATGGTGCGGTGGATGCTGAGGCTGAGAGAATGTTTTGCTTATGGCTACTAAATTCATGACATATACATCAGTTGAACCAGGGACTTCTAGATTCATAGATCAATCTCTCTTGAGTACTCCTAAACAGGTCTACTCAGAAGTCAATCCCAATTCAGTTAATGAGGCTTACTCCCTGGAAAATGTTCTTAAGGTTGTAACCTTAGTGACTTTTGTGAGACTTGAGGAAGTGTGTGTGCACACAAAAGCTTATACCCAGAATAAAACTTAGTTGGTATTGGGTCATAAAGGTGCCACTGGACTCAAACAAACTTTGTTTATTGTAGGTGCAGATAAGAGGCACTTCTTTTTGCAAATGAATGTTAAAGGTAAGAAGGGGGAAAGCAAATTATTTACAACATGCCAACTGCCTTCTGAGTAGACCTACTTAGACTATAGTCTCACACTTCCTCCTCTCATTCACTCTCTCTCACACACAAAACCCCTCCTTTATTATGCTTCCTCTCCTCCTTCCTGCCTCTTCCTAATAACACTGGCTCACACAAACACCTTCTCTCTCTGTCAGTCACACCAAGCCTTCCTGATACATGGAATTCCTTTAGTCTGAGAAGCAAGGAGAGAACAGCTGCATGCAGCACTGACGTTTGGGCTGCTGCAGCTGTTTGTAGTCCTGCCCTGTATTTGAGTAAGGGGAGGCAGCTGCCTTCCTCCAACCCTGCCCTGAGCTCTCCTTCAGATTTCTCAGTGTTCTGGAGAGCTTGTACTGCAGCTGCTGGAGGCAGGCATGGGAATTACAAAGAAATCAATACAACAGTCCATGAGCACACACACATGAAGCCACTTGCCGCAAAAGGACTGGGGGGGGGGGGGGTTTAGAAGCTTCATTAATAGCTGGGGCAATGCACACATAGATGAACAGCATGAAATAGAACAAGAGTCCACAGCCACTGGTTGGGGTTGAGGAAAGATTGAAGGACTAATTGAAGGACTGCAGGGAGGCTTGGTTAAAGAAGGTGACAGCTCAAGAGGCAGCTGTTATCAAGCTGCCTGTGCATATAACTGAGCTTCCATGGGACTAGGCAGGCAGCTAGGTAAATTTGTAAGTCTCCCCTCCCTGGCCTGACCTCACACACTCAAACAATTTTAAAAGAAGAAGTGAGTACCCACCAGTCAGCCTGAACTGAATCAGAGTGGGCAGGCTGATGGTGCTGGTGGGCTTTTGGCCTCTATGAGGAGAGTGCTCTCTAACCTCTTGCTGTGCAGTCTAGCTTTTAAGCGTAGGGAACACTTTTAAACTTGTCTCCTTTCCATAGAGACTAGGCAGGAGGAACGGTAGAGCATCACTTTTTTGTGGCCATTTCCTCCCTGCTGCCTGAGGGGTCATTTGGGGGGGGACGCAGGGGGCCGCCATCCCCCCGGGTGAGGTGCGGGAGGGCGGGGCCTGGAGCTCCCTGCTGGTGCCCGCTGGAGGTCGCCGCCGGCTGTGGGGAGGACACACTTCCGGTGATGTCAGGGGGTGTGGCATATGCTAATGAGTTATGCTAATGAGTCCCCCTAGCTCTTTTTCTACGAAATGACCCCTGCTGATAACCATAAAGTCAGTGAGGGGCTCCAAACCGGGGATCCCTCACCCCCAACGGGGTACTGGCAACCCTAGCTACTGGGCAAATGCCTGACAACCATTCAGGGTAAACTGCTGAACACATTGGCAGTTCAGGTCACAGGCAATTATGGCTGTTGAAGATGGTGTGGTTGCGTGTTAAATGTGTTCTCTGCAGAGTTTACAGCATCCCCAAACTAAATATTTTAAAGTTGCCATTTAAAAACCCAAATGCCAACATATATTTACTTTGAATTTTGCCCTGCTGGACCAAATATAGGGTAATTTCAATTTTTGAAGTTCAAACTTTCAAAGTTCTTTAGCTTTCTAATTTTAATAGCCCCCCCTTCACTAATTAGCTTTTATTCTAGCCAAACAGCTGCATATGTGGGCTGCCAGAGTTCCTCCTCACACGCTTCTCAATTAGTGGAGTTTAAATTACTTGAGGTTCATAAAAATCTATTTCTACTATATTATAAAGAGAGGTGAGCCTGAAGTCAGCCAGCAAGCAGTAGCCTTGGTATGAATACAACTGACATAACTACAGACATACCTTGAAGGTAGAAGCTTAAATGACTTCCTTTTACATAGGTATTTTCCATCTGCCCGAGAGGCATCCAGTGACCCCCACAGACTGGCCAGGGTTTTGTTTTTTACTGCCAACACAAAGCAGCCCTTTCTGCCAGCCCAAAGGTTACACCAAAAGGAAGATAATGTTTCATCATCGGGGTCTTTTTGAGCTGGGGTGTGCAGGAGCGGTGCTCTGCCAGTTAGAAGCACAGGTGGTGGCGACAAGCCCCACCCCCAGTTCCCAGCAGGAGCGTGAAGCAGCACATGTAACATTCCTCCATGGCTACCATGCGAGAGCGCAGGGCCGGCTCTACCATTAGGCCATTAGGCCAACCTGGGGCACAGGCATCAGGGCATGCAGAATTGATGGCAGGGGTAGGGGTGGGACTACCTAGCGAGGTTGGTCTGGAGCGCCATCAGGGACAGGATTGGTGCCGGCGGCAGCAGATGCACAGTGCTCCTCCATCTCTGCTCCCCCCAGCAGCGAGGCACTGCCTGCACTCCTTCCCACCGGAGCTCCGCTGAGTCTGGCTATCATGGGCGAAGAAGCTGCAGCCGTGACAAGTCTGTATAAAGCCCAGTGGTGTTGCTGGGCAGGAGAAGAAGGAGGCACCCCCTGGGGGTAGGAGGGGAGCTGAGCTGAGAGAGAACCTAAGCAAAGAAGACAACCCAGTCTCCCTCAGCCAGCCACGGGTAAGGAGCCCTGCCAGGAGTGCACAGCAGACCCAACTAGATGCCCAGATCAGAGGTGAGCCCAGCTTGGCTGGATGGACACCTAAGTCTGCCTGCCTCTTTGCCCCATCCATGCCACTCTCCCAGCCACTGGCTCCCTGAGCCTGGATTCCCATTGATGCCGGGTCCCAAAGCACCTCACAGGCCTGGTGCTGCCACCAATGCAAGGGCTACCCAAGCATGGAGATCCAAGATTTCAGCAGCTCATTCCAGGATGGCCTAGCCTTTTGCACCATCTTCTGTCGGAATCGGCCTGATTTGCTGTGGGTACAGACAACTCACACCCCACGCCCCCCCTTTTTCCCACCCCACCCTCGTGAGTCACTACTCTGGGACTAGGCCAAGGAGCCCCGAGCTCACCTGAGCAATTTACTGGCCCAAGGAGGAACTTGCTGCGGCCGCTACTGAATAGAGAACCTAGAGTGCTTCACCTGGGAGAGTTTGAGGGAAGAGGTGGAGAACGAGGATTGGGAAAGAGGCCTAGACTGGCACTGAGACACCTTGGAGTCATTGGGGGGGGGAGCCACAGGTCCAGTAGTAACTGATATGTATTGTTGTCATGAATACGGTATGCGCAAGGTCACACCCTTCTCCACATGAACTGACTCTGAGTAACTGCCACCCCTAGTTTTTTGCACTCTCTAATCCAAATTAGATATATTTCTTTTCTTACTTATTTATTTACTCCATTTATAGTCTTCCTCTCGCAATGAGATTTGAGATTTTACATTTCATCCTCAATTGAAAGGGTAGGGAGATCGAATCCTTCCTTTGGTCACCCATATTGAGTAAAATGGGATGAGAAGGGTTCATTCAAGGGACTGTTGAGCAGATGCAGGGGATCTCATGTATATAGTACCACTTTCCCCCCCAGAATTAAACCCAAACAAATAGTAACCATATAAACTAAGCTTACTATTCCCATTTGGTCCTTGAATCTGTTAAACATTTTCATTATGCTGTATGCTGCTCACCCTCTACCTATATGTATGCACAGGTAATTTCCATTTGTTGTATCTGAAGAAGTGTGTGTGCACGCGAAACCTTATACTTTGAATAAAACTTAGTTGGCCTTAAAGGTGCCACTGGACTCAAACTTTGATCTGCTGCTTCAGATCAACATGGCTACCCACCTGAATCTGTCAATATACCTATGTCTGCCTAGTGGGAACCCACTACAGGCATCTGACAAAGTGAGCTCTGGTCCACAAAAGCTTATACTGTACTAAAAACTTGTAAGACTTTAAGTTACTATACAGTTCCTATTTACTTTTGCTGCAACCCATTAGCATGACTGCCCTTCTGGAAATAGTATCAAATGGATAGATTATTCCTCCATGATACAGGGGGGAGCTTGTGGAATCTAGATAGGAGATCTTGGAGAGATCTACCCCAGTTTCATCAAAAAGGCCTTAAAGGAATCACACTGAACTCTGACCACTGAGGAAAAGCTGACCAGCTGTACTTCAGTTGATACAAAAACCTGCAGCCCAATTACTAGTGGGTGCAAGGCAGGAAATACATGTCAAACCTGCGGAGGGGCTGTGGGTCATTGGAAAAACGTCTGCTTGAGGTTCAATCCCTGACATCCCCAGTTAAAAGGACCAGGCAGTTGTAGGCGATGTGAAAGACCTCAACCTGAGACTCTAGAGAGCTGCTGCTAGTCTGAGTTCACAGTACTGACCTTGAGGGACCAAGGGTCTGATTCAGGATACGGCAACTTCATTTGTGTTCGTTCTACAATAACCTATCCTGCAGTCGCTCCATCAGTTGCTGGGTCCATTCAAGGTACTGGTTGCCATGTATGAGGCCCTTCATCTTTTACTATGTTACAGCAGCTTTGGTCTTCTGAAGAGCTAGCCAGCTCTGAGAAGGGAAACACCTGGAGATTTTTGGGGTGGAGCCTGAGCGTTGGGTGTTGCCTTCCGACACACTTCCGGTGATGTCAGGGGGTGTGGCATATGCAAATAAGGTATGCTAATGAGTTATGCTAATGAGCTCCTGCACCTCTTTTTTATGAAATTACCCCTGTTGTGTATATGCTGCTTCCCCCCTGCAGTTAGAATACTTGTAGACTTGTAAAGCACCTGGCTGGCTTTCTTTTTTTGCTTCCTGGGGGCAAGTCTCCACTTTGACTCTGGCAGCAGGTTAAAGAGATGGATGCTGTGTGGACGAAGGGAGGGGACCTTGGCCCTCACGCACTTCAGCTCCCCCCTTCCAAAGGCAGAGGCATCCAGCTACTTAGTGTACTTATTAAAACTTAGTTTTAAAAGTACACAGAATATTTTGTGCTCTGATTCACATGAAGATTATTTTGAATTCTGGTAGATGCTGAAACAACATCCCAACTCCCCCCTGTATTGGATTGTTTTTAGAAGGTTTTATGATTGTTCTAATGGCTATGTGTTTTAATTCTTTGTAAGCCGTCCTGAGCCTTCTTTGGCGGGGAGGGCAGGGTATAAATTTGATAAATAAATAACCCATGGTTATTTTTGTAGTTAAAAAAGGGTTTTGCTTTTATTATGTATGTTTTGATAATGTAAATACACTGCCATATTCCTATCTTCTGGTGTGTCTGTCTGTACTCCGTATAAGATCTTTACACATTCAGTGTTTGGGGACATGATTTTAAACTGTTTTGTATCCATCCTAAATCCATGCTTCCTATTTCAACAAAATTTGGGTAGAGCTACTTGTTGTTTTAACAAGTGCAATTGTTTTTAATCCAGTATTTTCCAGTCCAGGTCTATTGGACCTGAAAATTTTCTGGTATTTCTGAAAAATCCCAGATCAGTACAGTACTGGGATCCAATTTTTTTTCTGGAAATCCTGATTTTTTGGGGGTGGGTGGGTCCAACAGACCTGAGAAGAAAAATTCTGATTTTTTTTTTTAAACCAGCCCAATCCTGGGGCTAGTTTGGCTTCTCCTGCAGTGTGGTTTAAACCGTGCCACAGGAGAAGCCAGCTCCAGGATCTGCATGCCATGGTGAGATCGCTCTCCAAGGCATGTACATCCTGGCTGGGACAGCTTCTCCTGTGGCACGGTTTAAACTGCGCTGCAGAAGGAGTCAGACCCAGGATCTGCATGTCTCAGGGTCATTGCTCCCTGAGGCATACAGATCTCGGCTGGGATGGCTTCACCTGCAGCCCAGTTTAGACCATGCTGCAGAAGGAGCCAGTTCCTGGATCTGCATGCTGTGGGGAAGTCGCTCCCTGAGGCATGCAGATCCTGGTTGGGATGGCTTCTCCTGCAGTCCGGCTGAAACCGGGCTGCACAAGAAGCCAGCCCCAAGCCAAACCAGTGGGAACAGTCTGCTCCCCTTTGCACAGCCGATCCTGATCCTTGGACTGTCTTTTGCAGTCCCTTTAAAGGGTAGTCTAGGTGTGCAACTTCTGAGAAGAAGGAGGAGGAGAGGTTTTTATATCCTGCTTTTCTCTGCCTTAAGGAATCTCAAAGTGGCTTACAATTGCATTCCATCTCTCCACAGCAAGAACCTTGTGACTGGCCCGAGGTCACCCAGCAGGCTTCATGTGGAAGGCTTAATGTGGAAAAGTGGGGAATCAAACCCAGTTCTCCAGATTAGAATCTGGCACTCTTAACCACTACACAACACCAGCTTTCAAGAAACTGCTTATTTAAATTGGAAATGTGTTCATATGAAATCCTAAACTATGAAAGTTTGCACTGCAAGCAAAGTAAGTTCTATTTTTGAATATCTGTTTTGCATATCTTTTGAAAAATTGAATCATTCTTGTTCCTATCTATAGATCAAAACGCAAGGATATTTTCCAAGGATATTTTCCCAGCAAAACTGAATACTTGTGATGAATTACAATGGGAGATGTAAAGGAAGTGCTTAACTTTCTTGCACTGAAAGCAAGGGGACTCAGTGTAATTTAGCTTTGCTGGTTGGTTCTTGTTTATTTCAATGGCTTGGAGTGAAGCATGTGGACTGCATAGTCAGAAAAACTGACCAGTCAGTTGTTAATACTGTCTCCATCATCAGTTACTATTGATTCAAAATATAAAATGTAAAAATGTCAAGTGGCAATACTGCTAAGTAACAAAATATTAAAAAGGGGGGAGGGGAAGGGACAGCAAAACAGTTTTAAAACACATTTTGCAATTTAGAACTATAGGACAATCCTGTCCTTATATATAAAAGCATTTTCACATGGCAACATTTTATGCCTGCCAAAATCAGTTGGCTCTGTGATATGTCAATCACAAGGTGACTCTATCCACTGGCTGCATTGCCTGAGTTCTCTCCCACCCACTGCAGCCTAGGCCACTCTTCTCTGATTGTGCCAGCGTTTCAAGGTCATTTGCATATGGAAGCTGATTGGACTTCACTTCATTCCACACCTCAAACCCCCCTCCCCTTAGGAATTGTTTGGTGCATTTACAATGGGGCACCCACCCAGAGCCTCTGGCATTTTCTCACTCTGCTGGCATCAAAACCAATTTAAGGCAAAATAAGAGGCTGCTGAGAGGGGAGGAGATAAAGTTGCCAGCTTTAGGTATGGAAATTCCTGGAGATTTGAGGAGTGGAGCCCGTAGAGGGGGACCTCAGACAGGTTACAGTGCCATAGACTCCACCCTCCAACCCAGCTATTTGCTCCTGGGGAACTATTGTTGCCAATCTTGGCCCAGCAGCCATCAAACCATTCTCTTCAACCCCCTGCTGTGCAGCTGACTTCCCCCTAGGGTTGCCAATCTCCAGGTGGGACCTGGAGATCTCCCACTGCTACAATTGATCTCCAGATGACAGAGATCAGTTCCCCTAGAGAAAATGACTGCTTTAGGAGGGTAGACCCTATGACATTATACCTGCTGAGTCCTTCCGCCCCCCCCCCGCCCAATGCTGCCCTCTACAGAATCCACCCCCCAAACCTCCAGGTATTTCCCTCCTTAGAGCTGGCAACCCTACATTCCCCTCAGTGCCTGTTGGGAGTGGGTGGTGGGGGAGGGGAAGGGAGCAGGCGACCGGTCCTGGAGTGGCACCCATCCAGAGCCTCTGGCATTTTCTCACTCTGCTGGCATTAAACCAACTTAAGGCAAAATAGAGATATAGAGACTTTCCTATCCTCCTTTGCATCAATCTGTCTTTGTTGGCAACCCTAGGCCTGCCAGCACTCTCAGGGTGACTTCATGCCTCCTGACTGGCATTACTTCACTAGCGCCCTGACTGCTTGGTCCTGTACAGCAGGAGCCTCCCTATGGAAGCTGCCTGGGTAATTTTGGACCAGCCACAGACTTTCTGCCTAACCTACCTTGGAGGGTTGCTGTACAGATGACAAAGCAGAAGAGGAGAATGAAGTAAGCTTCTTTGCTCCCCACTAACAAGAAAGACAGAACTTTTCCTAGGAAGAGGCTGCTGAGAGGGGAGGAGATAAAATTGCCAACTTTAGATATGGAAATTCCTGGAGATTTGAGGGGTGGAGCCTGGATGGGGTGAGGTTTGAGGAAATGTGGGACCTCAGACAGGTACAGTGCCATAGACTCCACCCTCCAAACCAGCCATTTCCTCCTGGGAAACCATTGTTGCCAATCTCCAGGTGAGGGCTGGAGAGCACTCAGAATTACAACTGCTCTGCAGAAGGGATTACAACTGCTCTTGAGGAGGGAGGGGGGAGGAGATGGAAAGCTGAAGTCAGAGGGGCACATAAAGGTAGGTTGATGGTTCACTGAGAAGGAGATAGGGTTTCCAACTCCAGGCTAGGGAATTCCTGGAGATTTGAGGGGTGAGCATGGAGAGGGTGGGGTTTGAGGAGGGGTGGGACCTCAGACAAGTACAATGCCATAGATTCCATCCTCCAAATCATCAATTTCCTCTTGGAGAACTACTGTTGCCAATCTCCAAGGGAGGGCTGGAGATCACTCAGAATTATAACTGCTCTTCAGATGGCTGAGATCAGTTCCCCTGAAGAAAACAGTAAGCTCTGTGTCTTTATACCCTGCTGAGGTCCCCACAGCAAATTGACGCTGAGTGCCAAAGACCAGGGCACCCACCCAGAGCCTCTTTCTAGAGGTCTTTGTATGTATTTCCACAATGGGCCTTCTTCCTAGTTACTTAATAAAACTCTTTGGTCAAATATATTAACTGTGCAATATTAACCAGAGTTACCCACTTCTGAGTCCATTGAAGTTTTCACTGTAAGCTGGCTTGATGCCCACCAAATGCTGAGAATGTATGTGGAAATGTAATCCTACCCCCATCCTTTGGCGCTGTTGCTGCTATTATCTTGGAGCTGAGGACAAAAGCAAGTATTGTGTATAAACCACAGTTGCTATGCAACCAGTAGGGTTTTCCTTTTTACTTGCGTCCCTGAATAAATGTCCAATGGGAACTCACCAGCAGTGTACAGAGAAGGGCATGAGTGCAGAAAGTATATTTCCAATGTCAGCCTCACAAAGTGCTTCTTATATCTAGAACTCTAAAGTGCTTCTTATATCTAGAACAGAAAGAAAACTAATGTGGGCCACACAATGCTCTCTATAGGTCTAATGTAATGGATAAATGGTCCTGCTGTTAAAGGATACACTTGTGCTAATTGTTTTATTGTCATAATTACAGACAGTGCAGTGTTTGTTTAATATATTTTATAACATATTCTCTCATCTCAGATATATTAGCAGGAAGAAGCACATTGGAATGTTGTCCTATCATTACCCCATTCCTTGATTTATTATTTAAGTTTCTTAAACGTTTGTGAATAATATCATGTAAAGAGGTCAAATTATGTTTAAAATATGAATTTTACAGTAGAATATTTAATGTAGCATGAGTTAGTTGATTCTGTATTAGTCCATTGATATTATTTTCCGGAAAACCCTTTGATAATATATTTATTCTGAATAATGTAGCACTCTTCTTGAGAACATCATGAATCATGGAACAGATCTGAAATCTTCACTTCCATTTCCTTGAAATTAGGCCTCCATCTGCCATCGGCACTATGGCAGACCAGAGATTGCTTTATTTGTGGAGCAAATAGCTCTAAATCCTTGAACCATATGATTGAATGAAAACAGAATTAAAATGTGGTGGTGGGAGATACTGCATATCCTAAGGAAATAATACATCTTCCATATATATATGATGTATTATACATGTATACATTAAGAGTGATGTGAGTTGTCTGTTACTTTTTAAATTTGTGGTAGCAACATTTAATTTTTTTCCCATAATTAAAGGAAGAATAGATCTTGTAGACAAACAATTGTTCTTCTCCCTCTTGGCTTTCTTTCTGGAGTCCAGCACAATGTGTCAAGAATACTTCCTTGCACTCTTTGATGAAATGACCACATAAATGTGTAATGAAAACACAATTGGAATTGCTATTGTTTGTATATATTCTTATCCTGTCCTATCCTAAGGGCGTAAGACAAGCTGGAATATGTCAAAAAATTGGCATATGATATAAATCTAAAATATTGAACTAAGATTCTGCTACAGTCATTCCTTCTTCCCACAAGCTATTCCTACATTAAACACGCATGCACACGCACACACACAAAAGAAGATTGAAATCATTGCCATTCACACGATGATCCTAAAAATGTTTACATGGAAATTTGGACTGGCTCATAATACATTTTTTTCAATCATAAACTTTGTTCAATCTCCTACAAACATAACGTTCTATGTGGGCATATCCAATATAACTATCAAAAATACCTATGATGTTCTCAAGAGAAAGAATATGGTTATGATTGAGAAAATTTCTGCCACTAAAACTGTTTCCAACTATATTTGTCACTGAATGGAGCAAATGTTCGCTTTTTGTCCATGTGGATCTGTACCTGGAGATAGACATTCTCACATGAATGGGGAAAAAAAAGATGTATTTCTATATTCAGAGGAACTCAAGGTGAGTTCTCACATATATATTCAGAATCATTTACCATTGGAAGCATAAAGTGGTGGCTGTTGTGTGTGACTGAAACAGCACAGATCAAGGATCACAGAGGCAACTTTCTTACTGCCTCAAACACATGGTTGTTAAGTGGACACAGTTTATTTAGATTCAGCTGTAATTTATCAAGTGATGCACACACATGTATGAGGCAGCCCTGCTGTCTATGTGAATGTATTGAAGACTGTAGTCAAAGGGATTACTCAAAAGATGATAAAACCTGGACAACCTTCTGAGTGTTTTATACTGCAATCCTAAAAACACTTTCCTGGAAATAAGCCCCACTAAATAGAATTTAGGAGGATTCTGAATCAGGCCCGTAGCTAACAACTTTTTGCTCAGGGGGCCCTCGTTTTTCCTAGGGGGCCCAACACCAATGTTCCCTCTAAGCTGTGGAGTTTTGTGAGCAAAACCTACTTTGTGAGCAACTGCCATTAAAGTTGTGAGAGAGCAATTTGGCTGCCGCATAAATTAGTTTGCTCTGGAGCCATCCTTCCTGAGCTAAGACAAATATCTGCGAGCTGGAGGTTAAAAAACTTTGAGCTAGCTCACATTAACTTAGCTTAGAGGAAACACTGCCCACCACCATATGTTTGTGTGGTACTGCCATGACATGCTCATACTTCTAAATAATAACTAAATAATAAATACAAGTGGTTTATTCCCCTCCCCACAACAGACACCCTGTGAGGTAGGTGGGGCTGAGAGAGCTCTCTCGAGAACTGCTCTTTCAAGGACAGCTGTGCCAGAACTATGGCTTGCCCAAGGTCATCCTGCAGGTGCAAGTGGAGGAGTGGGGAATCAAACCTGGTTCTCCCAGATTAGAGTCCGTGCACTTAACCACTACACCAAACTGGCTCTCAAACTAATCAAAGTCCCTTCTGGCCTTTTATTATATCGATATTCACCATTCGCACAAGAACAAAAATATTTGGTGGGGGGAGAAAGAGATAAGTTGCCTCACTGGCAAATGTAGTTACTGATCACCAGTACACAGGTTTAATAAGCACAGCACACTGATTTTGAAGTGTAAAGTTCTAATAGGGATGGCCATTTGAAAATACAATTATAAACCAAGGGGTTGTAAAGAAGAAGAGGAGGAAAAGGTCTCGCTCTTTCTCACACACATACACACACAGAACCAACCCAGCATTTTAAGACAGCCTGGAGATCTATCTCCCTCACTTTCTCTCCCTCACAACCTC
>NW_015164747.1:93591-93763 GCF_001447785.1 Gekko japonicus
CTTCTTCATACATCAAATGATGTGGGCTCTCACCTACAAGCAAGCCATTTGAAGGCTTTTCAGGCACCCCAGAGACTTAGTGCCATGTCCATTCATTGTTCTCCACACCACTAATATCACGCATGCCCTCCAGATCAAGGCAAAAGAAGTGGTCTGCCATTGCCTGCCACTG
>NW_015164747.1:94593-117519 GCF_001447785.1 Gekko japonicus
GGGGGGGGAGCAGATCGGGGGGAGGGGGCCCACAAAATCCACAGGGGGGCCCGGCCCCCAGGGCCCCACGCAGGCTACGGGCCTGTTCTGAATAGAACTGGGGGGGGAGCAGATCGGGGGGAGGGGGCCCACAAAATCCACAGGGGGGCCCGGCCCCCAGGGCCCCACGCAGGCTACGGGCCTGTTCTGAATAGAACTGATTAGCATGGCAATGTAAGCCTTCCTGGAAAAGATTTCGAATGTAACCCAGCCCCTATTTGCACTCCACTAGCTCTTATGTACTACTCTAATCACAGCTTACTGTTGGTTGTGAAAATTCTTACCTTTGGCCAACAGGAAGCTGATTTGATGAAATATGAAAAAATGTTAATCAAGGCACATGAATTAAAGTTCTGTCACTGCTGGTTGCAATTGGTAGGAAGATGTTTCCTTCAAAAAGTTGTGTCAAAAGCTTTCATTTCTATCTTCTCATGTTTAAGTGTTAGCTGGTAACTATTAAGCACCTTTGGAATAGCAATTTCCTTTGCTGTTCTTGGACAATAGACATCAATCTTTCTGTCCATCTTGCTCCATATGGCTGCCTTAAAAAAATGGCTCCTGGACTCTCTGCACTGAGCAAGGGTTAGAAAGAATTGCAGTTTTCTTTCCAGCTCCGTGATAATAGAAGCTAACAAGGAAACTAACCTTCTTAATCTGTGTCTTTCATTGTGTCAGGAATAATGAAAAGCATGTCTTTAATCAATTGTGGGTTTTCCAGGAAAGCTTTTATATTTCATGGTATTATTTATATGAGGAAACTTTTTATATAAAACAACCTCACCATGATGTCATTTACCTTATATTTCAAAATATTAATTACATTCTAATTTAGTGGCTACAGTATCACTGCAACAATAAAACTGAATTGTTTTCCTTCTGATATTCTAATAGTGAAGTCAGGATATCTTTAGATACTTAAATCCATTGACTGGAGCTGTGAACGGGTGAAACAGATCTTTCTACAAACCTGAAAAGGGCCCTAGGTTTGCGCAAAAAATGTGATTAAATAAGTGACTATGGCTTTAAACAATGGATCCTCTCAGTCAGAGGTCATTTCGGGGGGAACGCAGGGGAACGCAATTCCCCCGGGTGAGGTGCAGGGGGGCGGGGCACATGACAAAGCCCCGCCCCTTGCTTCCGGCTGCTCAGCTTCCAGCCCTCATTCAGCCAGGAGGAGGCAGGAGAAGAGGGAGGGTAAGTTGCTTCCTCCCCGCCTCTCCCCACCCCTGCCTGCTTGGGGCCAGGGAGGGCCTTGGCGGGGCTTCCTCGCACTCCCGCTGGCCTTGCAGGTCCACCGCCGGGCCCCTGATGTCAGGGGGTGTGGCATATGCTAATGAGTTATGCTAATGAGTTCCCCTAGCTCTTTTTCTATGAAATGACCCCTGCTCTCAGTGGCTGTTGCTAGGCAGCCACAGTATTCCAGGCTTCAGTGAGTAAAAAGGCAGGGGGAGGAGTCAGGACCTTTTCCAGCCCTATTTTGGCTTTTCAGGGAGAACTCATTGGGGCCAGGCCTGGCTAGTGTTGCCAGGTCCAGGTTGGAAAATTCCTGGAGATTTTGGGGTAGAGTCTGAGTGGGGCAGGGTTTGGGAAGGGGAGATGTCTCAGCCAAATATAAGTCTCCACCCTCCAAAGCACTCATTTTCTCCAGGGGGACAGATCTCTTTTGTGTGGAGTTCAGTTGTAATACTGGGATATTTCCAGGTCCCACCTTGAGGTTGACAATCCTAGGTCTGGAAGCAACCTCTGGGTGACTTGATACCACCCAACTTGTATCACTGAACTAGGCCTGTCTGTTTGCTACTGTTCAACAGCAGCCACCCTATGAAAGCCAGTGTGGTGTTGCAGTTAGATCCTCAGAATAGGGTCTGTGAGACCCAAATTTGAATCCCCAACTTGTTGTGGAAGCTCACTGGGTGATTTTGGACCAGTCACATACTTTCAGTCTAACCTGCAACAGGACTGTTGTGTGGATAAAAAGAAGGGAAAGTGAATAATGTAAGCTGCATTGATCCCCACTGTGGAGAAAGGTGCCATATAAATGAAATAGATAAAGAATAAATATAGCTGAAGATGGGAGGCAGATAAAAGGTAGATTGGTGAATGGATGAGAAGGAAAGGATGAGATAATGAGAGGATAAGGAGATTGCCAAGAGGAGGGAGAAGTTAGAAAATGGATAGAAAATTTTGCGGGGTGGACCCTGGAGATGGTGGGGTTTGAGGACAGGAGGAGTTATAATGCCATAGACTCCACCCTCCAAAACAGCCATTTTCTACAGGGGAACTGGGACTGCCAACCTCTACATAGGAGCTGGAGATCACCCAGAATTACAACTAGATGATAGATCAGTTCCCCTGGAGAAAATGGCTGATTTGGAGGGTGGACATTATGGCATTATATCCTGCTGAGGTTGCTTCCTTCCCGAAACCTTG
This sequence comes from Gekko japonicus, assembly GCF_001447785.1. Taxonomy (NCBI): domain Eukaryota; kingdom Metazoa; phylum Chordata; class Lepidosauria; order Squamata; family Gekkonidae; genus Gekko; species Gekko japonicus. The sequence goes on from NW_015164747.1 coordinate 97,063, forward strand.
CCTTCCCAAGGCTCCACCGCCAAATCCCCAGGGATTTCCCAACCTCTATCGGGCAACCCTAAGAAGAACTGATTTCTGTAGTTTGGAGATATGTTGTGATTCTCCAGCCCCCACCTGGAAGTTGGCAATTCTAGAAGGAGGGAAGGAAGCAAGAAAAGAGGTGCAATTATGGGGGTTTCAGGGAAGGTAAAGAGGAAATAGTGGGCAAGGGAGAAGTGAGATACCTCGCACAAGTTCTTGTGGATTCCCACTTGTCTTATATTCTAATAGTGAAGTTGGCCATATCTTTGGATACTTCAATCCAGTGGCTGAAGCTGTGAATGGGCAAGACATATCTTTTTACAAACCTGAAAAGGGCCCCAGGTTTGCAGAAAAATATGAAATCTAACAACAAAAACAACCAAATCCCCCCCACATTGAGGAGGTTCAAAAAAGCAAAATAATAAAAGGAGCACCTATCGTTTTAAGCAATGGATTCCCTCAGTGGCCGTTGCTAGGCAAACACAGTATTCCAGCAGGGTTTCAGTGAGTAAAAAGGCAAAGGGAGAGGGCAGATTCCTTTCCAGACCTATTTTGGTCTTTGAGGGAGGATTCATTTGGGCCAGGCTTGATTAGGGTTGCCAGTTCCAGGTTATTAGGAGATTCCTGGAGGTTCTGTGGTGGTGTCTTAGGAGGGTAGGATTTGGGCAGGGGAGAGGCCTCAGATGGATATAATGCCGTAGAGTCCACTGTTCAAAAGAGTCATTTTCTCCAGGGAGACAGATCTCTGTCTTCTGGAGTTCAACAGTAATTCTGGGAGATCTCCAGCTCCCACCTGGATGCTGGCAACCCTAGGCCTGGAAACAACCTCTGTGTGACTTGACACCACCTGACTCGCATGACTCAACTAGGCCTGTCTGCTTGCGTAGAAAAGTGGAGGAAAAAGACTCTGGGTGAGTTGTAAAGCACCTATTTCAGTTTTGGAAGACAAGTAAGTGTTTGCTTGTTAAGAACTTTCTAAATCTTATTTTGTTTTCTAGATATGTTCCTCAAGAGTTCAAAGTGCATTAGAATAAAGCCAAAGATCAGGCAATGGTCCTGTGCAGCAATAAAAAAGGCATCTCATTCAGACCGTGTACACATTATTCTGTGTGAGCACCCCTTTCCTCCCCCCCCCCCCCCCCACCATTGTGCTTTCCACTTTGGAGCTCCTTAGGCCATAGAATTGGGGAAGGCAGGACACTGGCTGAGCACTGCAGCTTCCTCTTTTCCTCCCCTGGAACAGCACTCTGCCTCCCTTTCCAGTGTTGTGCTGCTTCCTTCCTCCCTGGCCTGTGTGCGAAGCACACCATTTATTTCCCTCTCAGTTCTTACTTCTGCCTCCTCTGTCCCTGAAGAGCCAGTCATCTACCCCTCCTCATTCACATATCTCCTACACCTGGGTCTGGCCCCACCTCGCCTGTCTTCTTGACCCAAGTGTCCTTCTTCAATAATCTGTTGGCTGGCTCCTGTAGATCCTCTTTTCTGCCTTAGGCAGACAGCCCATTCCCAGGCACCCTTCCTTCCCTCCAATGGTTTTGGACCAGGTAAGTATTCTGGCTCTGGGGCCTTGGTGGGGGGATTGAGTCTGAGCACAGGCTTATGTCCAGACATTCTGATAGTCAGCTGCTAATGCTAAGCAGATACCTAGGGAACTTTTTCTACTGTATAATACATTGGTGGTGGAAAGTGCCATCAAGTTGCAGCCAACCTGTAGGGTTTTCAAGGGAAGAGACATTCAGAGATGATTTGCCATTGCCTGTCTCCACGTAGTTACCCTGGACTTACTTGGTTGTCTCCCATCAAAATAATAACCAGGGCCAACCCTCCTTAGCTTCTGAGATCTAACAAGATTGGTGTAGAATACATTATTCAATATTTTTAAGTTGAAAAATAGACATCATGATGACATATCTTCCTCTCTCTTTTTGTTCAATTCAAAGAAATATTTTCAGAGCAACATTACTTACACTTTGGCCTTGGTCACACGGGAGGATTTCCCCCGCAAGAGGGATGGATCGGGGGTGCATCAAGCAGGTGTGATCACACCACAACATCTGGGAAGCATCACGCACTCGTCCCTGATCCGCCCCTTTGGCCCGTAAACGTGCATTTAAAAGGTACTACCCAAAGAGCACTATCTTCCGGATGATGCGTGGCAACTCCAGGAGTCTGATTGGGGAAGCGCTGGTAGCCCGTCGCAGCCAGCGCCACCATCCCACACATGCGCACAAACGCGCAACATCCATTTCGTTGCACTACGTCTGATTGCCTGCCGAAGGCTGGAGCACGGAGCCACAGGGGCACGTCGGATCGTGCTCCCGTGGTTCTTTTTGCTCTGGCTCTACTTTGCCTACCTTCAGCGGCACGGTATCCCGCTCATGTGACCGGGACCTTTAATTGGCAAGTAAGAAATACTGTTTCATGTACCATATAAATAGTATTAGGAATATGCTAATAAGGCCCACTTAATATAATCCTCTTTTAGTGGTGAAGCAGATATGTGATCATCTTTGCCATGTACAAATGTCCCTCCTTAAATAGTACAAGTGTTATTCATGATCTTCCCCTCATCCAACCTTTGTTAAACATGACATTGTCATACAGACTACCAGTATGGACTCCTAAAACTGAATAACAATAGATCAATCACAATTATTTGTACTAAACTTTTAAAAAAATGTTCATATCAGACTTCTTAGGAAGAGTGTTAACATACCTAAGGGGTTTTTATTTTATTCTGTACTGAAATTCCTAGACTGATTGAAAAGAAACCCATAAAAATAAAGTGAAACAACAAATAAAACAGATGCTATTCTGCTCCCCACCCCCTGTGATGCTATTTTTGAGCACAGAGGCCCCGGTCACACTGGGGGAAAAGGTGCGGCTGAAGTACGGCTTTTTTGAGCCTCATCAAAAGAGACACATGGCGGCAGGATCAGACAGATTCCCCGAGCCGCCGCGCAGTTGCTCCCCAGCATGATCAGAGCCACAGATTGGTGAGCGAGGCAGCCCACTGCGAATGTGTGCACCTGCGCAGTTTGGCCGGGGGCCTCACATGCTACCAGAGACGGGCGCGCCGGCGATCCCACGGCCGCCCCTGCTGCGGATTTTCAGGTAAGTAGTAGTGTTTTGTAGGGTTTTTTTTAATCCGCATCTTTGGCCAGAAGAGACAGATCGGGGATGGGTGCGTGCCACTTCCTAGATGTTGCGGTGTGATCGCGCCCGCTTGCTGCGCCCCCGATCCATCCCTCTCACAGATCAAAGCCTCCCGTGTGACGGGGGCCAGAGTTTATTAATTAAATCTGAAAAAGTGAAATGGGTATTGAACTCTGTATTGACATAGTCATCTATTACTCTTTTTTCATATGTCAATACAAAGGTTTTAGAAAAGATGATTTCTGAATAGTACAAAGACCCAATACTGGTGAGGCATATGCAACATTCCATACGCTATATTACTGCAAGCACAATTTGAAAAATAAAAGTCTTGAAGTATTCAATTTCCTGCAACTTAGATCGTATCAGATGGCTTTTCAAACTGAAGACAGTGGACAACTTGTTTTTCTTTTTAATTCCCAGCACCCTCTAATCCATTATATTTGTTTGAATCTGTCTAGTGTTTTCTTGAGTCTGTCTTATTCTCTCTCTTTCTTTCTTTCTTTCATCAAGGAACTTATTTTCTGGAATTTCCTGAGGGGGCAGTTGGGGTATAGAAAACTCCTACCCTTTAGTCTTTTCTCTGTTGTCATTAGATTTCAAAAGAATGAATGAAATGTCCTTATAATTTAAAATGATATGTACTGATATCATTCAGAGTTCATGATCAGAAGTCTTTGGTAGTAACCATATCATTGAAGTTCCCGGAGTATATTTATATAAGAAATAATAATCTGTGTCTTCAATCTAATGTTGTTAGTTAGCTACATTTATATCATGCCTTTTTTCTCTATAACTTGAGGGGTATATATTCCATTCCCAGGAAGTTCCCTGTCCGGTCACTGACCACACCCAGACCTGTGAAGTTTCAGCAAGGCTGCTGTATCATGAGCCTTCCAACCATACCCTGAAACCTTACTGTATGAAATACTCCAATAAAAGCCCTGAGGCTTCTTCAAAGGAGGTGATCGATGTAACTGAACTTAAGTTTACATCCTGTTACCAGGATGATTGTTCTTGGGCTTTCTAAAAATGTGAATGCTATGGGATATTTCTAACATGTACTTGTTAAGGATGCGGTATACTATCTCCTAAAAATGTGGGCTGTGAGTTGTGAGCTGATTATGGGCAATGGTCTACATAATGTGATTATGGAGCTTGCTGGTTTAAATCTCCTCTCAGTCACTAACTCGGTAGGTGTCCTTTAGGGAAGCCGTTCAGTCTCAGTCTCCTATTTGCAATGACCTACCTTCCAGAGTTGATTTAAGGATTACTGTGGTACTGTATGCAAACAACTTGGAACACTTATTACCTTCAAAGTGTGTCACAGACACACTCAGGAATTCATACAGTTTTTGTGTCCCAAAGATCATCTCAGGAGGATATATTTGAAACATTCAGTCCTGCATAGGAAAGAGTGATAGGAGGGGTATCTTGTTTTGGATCCATTCTTTTAAAAAACAAGACCCCACTTGGGTTGTCAGAATATCCATTAGCAACATATTCTAAATCTCTTGACACAAGTTATTATAAGGACTTGAACAAAAAAACAGGAGAGAAAAGGTGTTACCTGCTGCAGTTTACTTAGGGATGAAACTAATTTTTCCATATTACAAAAAAGTCAACTTTATAAAATTCCAAAATTCATACAGTATAATGGTTATTAACAGTAACTACAAACACTGGGAGCTAGTGTGATCAGAACTATTACCTACCACAATGATTTTAAATAATCATGATATCATTGTGAACATCATAGTCAGAATAATGGGCTGGATGGGTTTCTGGTTTGGTAGCCCTCTTCATATGAAAGTAATATGTTAGTGAAAATGTGGAAGAGAAGCAGGAGTTCATTGCAGCAGCAATTAGGGATGTGCATTCAGGTATATCCAAGGAGGAAAAAAAAAACCCCGAATACCTTACCAGTATTTTTCTGGTATTTTTCCAGCTGAATTCACACCAGAGATTCCCCAATACTACTCAGTTATCCCAATTACGAAAAAATCAGGTTTATTTGAGTTTATTCAGGAATGCTGAATAGCAAAAAGTAAAGGTCTCCAATGAACCTTTCCTGCCTTTGAACTGGTTTCTACAGTAACAGGAGGGAGGTGAGAGGAAGCATTTCTCAAGAGCAAATATGATAGCACATTAGGGGGAGCCATACTGTTTGCCCAAACACATCAGTTGCTTTACAGGGTTGTTTGTCTTCAAATGTGGAATCCAGCAACCTTCCGACACAGAACAGGAGTGAGGGGGAAAGGAGGCAGGGGCAAATGGGATTGCACATTAGGGGTAGCAGAGCTCTTTGCCCAATCACAACTGTTTCACAGGCTGGTTTTCTTTCAGATTCTTCTGAGCATTGGCAAACAGCATGAAAACAGGCCATGACTACAGCTAGAATACATTACAGAGAGCTGATTCTGGAGTGTGCACTGCTAACCTTCAGCTGCTGCTCTGAGCTTCTGGAGGTCTGCTCAGGCCCGCAGCTAATGCGGGGCCCACGGGGCCCGGCCCCCTAGCAGTTTTTATGGGCCTCCTTCCTGAGCCTTGGCTCCCCTACCCCAACTCCCCCTGATTGCCTGTCAGCCTGCTGGCAAGGGAGGACAAGGGCAGTGATTTCAGAGGCTGCCCCTGGTGCTGTGCCATGGGAAGTGGCACTGGGGCTCTTTGGGGAGGGAGGGAGCTGGACCCGGATGCTCCACAGGGAAGGCCTGCCTTTGTGGGAGGGGAGGGGGAGAGGGAGAGGGAGGGAAGCTGTGGCTGTTGCAGCCCTTGCCCTAGAGCCTTTGATTGGATTAGCAGGCGCCCCCCCCCCGGTCCCCTCCCTAAAAAGTTCTTAGCTACAGGGCTGGGTCTGCTGCTTCCCAATGTGACTAGAGCTGCATTGGAACCTGCCTGCCTGCCTGGAGAAGATAATTGCTCATTGACTGGTTTTAACAAATTGGTTGATTTTAAAATTATTAAAAGTTTTCTCCTTACATTTGTTTTTTGGGCCTGGTGGTGGGTTGTGGGGGAGGGGGGAGGCCAAATGGCCTACTAAGGCCTAATGACCTTTTGTTTCCTTCTGTTTGGTTCTTTGCTTTTGCTGTTGTGTTGCTTTTTTGTGTTCTGTGGTTGAATTTGTTTTCATACTTTTTTGGGCTTGTGTGCGTGCGGGGCTGTGCATGTTTGTTTGTTTTTTAAGCTCTTCTGCTTTTTTGCCTCTTACCATTCCTATCCTTTGTTGTTTCTTTTTTTGCTTTCCTTTTTGGGACTGGTTGGGGGAGGGCTTTGTTGTTTGGTTTACTTTATATGGTTGTTTTATACACACACACCCTTTGGCTTCACTTTTTTCTGGTTTAATTTGTTGACAGACTTCTTTTCTGCTTTTGAGTTGCATCGGAGACTTGGGAGTCTGTTTGTTGTTGCCTTTTCCCTCTTGAATTTCTAAAGGGTTGGTTGGGGGTGTGTTCTTTTTTTTCTTGGAAGTTTAGTATTGCTGTGTTCTTTATGGTTGGTGGAGTTACATTGTGTTCCTGTTGGTTTGAGTTGAGCCATGTAATTGTTGAGATTCTGGTAGTGTTTTAAAAAGAGGTTACTTTTAATAATGGTATTTTAAGAATTTGTTAAAAAAAGAAGCTCAAATTAAATTTCATCATATGACTTGTTCCTCCCTAATTAGGCTAGTAATAGGTAATTAAGAAGAGGCAAGGTTGTTTGTCAAACAGCAATTAACATAGATTAACTGTAAAAAAAACCTTTTTAGAGTCCCCTCTGAGCTTCAAACCAATTGAAGCCAGGTAGTTTTAGAAAAATCAGTGTTTTAGGCTGTCCTGTAGCTGCATTTTCAGAAGGGAGCTCCTAAATTCTTGAAAAGGAATTAGGTGCTCTTTGCAGAATAGTTAGGGAAAGTTTAATATAGCTTTTTTTTTTAAAAAAAAAAATCAAATTCCATTTTGAGGATAGTTTTAATTAAACCTTTGTCAGGTTTAGGATAGAAAGTCACTAGTCCTTAAAAATTGAAGCAAGGTTAAGTTAGGTGCATTTTTAAAAAACAAAAACTTAGGGTTTTTTTTGGGGGGGGTTGATAGTGCATGTGGCTAGGCAAGTAACTTCTCTCAACTTGTTAGACAGAGTTTGTTTGGGGGACAGAATAAGTGGCTGGAAGGGAATGCTGTGGGGACCTAGGGGAAAGACAAAGGAGAAGAAGGATGGAGAGGGAGGGCTGGGGCTTTCTCCCTACCTATGAAGAAGCCTGCTCCACAGCCACCTTCCACCACCCCAACCTCTGGCTGGGGTGGTGCAATGAAGAGGCCTCACAAAGCCCTCTCCATTGAGGCTGCTGCTGGAGTGCCATCTGCTGAGGTGCCTGCAGGTGCTGGCCTGGGGCAGGGGTCTGCTTCTCAGGCTGCTCCTCCTCCCGCTATTGCTGAAACTCAGCAGCTGGAGGAATAGCAGCCTGAGCTGTCTTTTGGGGTGAGTTTTGGGGGTGATAATGTTCCAGGGACCAAGGGGCTGCTGGAGGAGCTAGAGAAGAGACTGGTTGTCCCTTCTACAGTTCCTCCAGAGTCCAACAGGACTTCTGAGGAGGAGGAGGAGGCTGGATTCTACAGAGAATGACAGACACTGAGATTGGTGATTTCCAGCATCTCGTCCAGAAATGTCTGCATCACACAGGTCACTTCTAGAACAGTGTGGAGGCTGGTGAGGGACTACCTTGTCAAGCCTGCAAGTTGCAGACCACCACTGAGCTACTGGGCCATGAAAAACACAGGAACAGAGTGGGATAGGGACTTTGGCATCTAAGAGAAACCAGCAGAACCCACAGGAGCACCATAAATAATGAAGCTAATCTGTATGTGTGTAACATTTTTCTTTGCAGGAAAGGGAGGTGGGAAAAAGGAGACCCAGTGATGAAGAGCAGATGCAGCACCTAAGGCTCCTCTTCTGAGACAGTGATGGTGTGCAGACTGCTGAGAGAGGAGGATCAGGATGTATACAAAACCCCTCCCTCTCACTTTCTGAGGCCTTCCTTGGGGGAGTGATGATATGTATGTTTGTCAGTGGATTGCCCTTGGTTTTTCTGGGCTTGCAAAAGTGGCCCCTGTGCTTAAGATTGTTCTGTTGGGCTTCTGTGGATTGCCCTTGGTTCTGGAAATGAACAAAAATAAACCTGCTGGGATTCTCTGGTTTGACATTTGTTCTCTTCGGCTTGTCCAATGGACTTGTAGTTCTGCTGGGATTCCTGAGTTCTGCTTTGGTTCTGTTGAGCTTGTGTTGGTTCTTGGCATGGGAAACATTGACCAGTGGTTGCTGCAGGCATGGCTCTTTGTTTTTGCCTTGGAGGGGGGGGAGGCTGTTTCCCCCCATTGGAAACAATGGAGGGTGTATGTGGATGAGGGCACCTTCTTTGGGCACCCATAGAATTAGACTCCCTGATCCAATACTTTTGAAACTTGGGGGTTCTTCTGTGGACAGGCACCAGCAGCTCTGCTGTAATTTTCTCCTCCCCCATCTTAACCCCCCCCAGTCAGATCCCTGGGTATCTTTCCCATAAACTATGATGGAAGTGAATAAATTTGGATTCCCAAATAAAACACCAATCTGAATACCATACCAATATTGGGATCCCAAAGAAATCAGGAATACCAATATTTTCCTGCTTCAATATACCCAAATCAAAAAATACATTTTTATGTGTATCTTTGGTAGCAATATCCAACCTGACCTCCATACATTCAGCTGAATATAGGGCATAGAGCTCTGTGCATGAGATTGGAAGGACAGAGTAGTGAAGGTACAATGCAGTTCTTCAGCCATGGGGGTGGCAGATTCTTCCCACAACAGAAAAATCAGGGCGATCGGCCTGCAGCCGAGGAGAGGGCGGAGCGTTGCAGACTGGGTGACCAACAGCAGAGAGCCCTAGTGGTGGGCCTGTGGCAGACCAGTCAGAGGCTCTGGCAGATCAGCTGGTGCCCCTAGTGGTGGATCTGCAGAAGACCAGCCAACAAGTGGAGAGGCGATTCCATGCGACCCCTCTAACAGACGTTGATCCAGCTACCAGGACTGAACTTGACTGCTGTAGATTTTAGCCGCTGTGGATGACTGTTGGATGCATACGTAGGTGAATAGATAGAGTAACTTTCTGCTTAAGTGATGATTGCTGGAGAATGGAAGTGTGAGTGCCAGGTAGATTGTTAAATATTTAAACTTAAATGAATGGTGATGTAGGTTTGCTGGCATGGATAAGAAATTTGTAATTAGATTTGTATAGCAGACTGTGGGGTAGTAGTTGAGTAACAGGGTGGGGAGTTGGGCTGCAGCAATAGTACTAGGAGGACAACTTTCTAGCTTGTGGCCGGTGGTCTAGAGCTACGGCGTGGACAGGTCAATGTGGCAATGCCAGGACTACAGATTCCGGTGCTCTTTGGGAGGGGAAAGAATAGCGGTGGGTCCAGGCGGAGGGATAAAGGAAGGACGCTGAGAAACAAAAGGGCTTGGTGTCCTTCCAGCCTGCGTCCCATCCCAAAGGATGTCAGCAGTGGGGCTAGGATTAGTATCCCCCCTCCGTCATTGGTGTTGTGCAACGCCAGGTCTATTAATAACAAGACAACAGTCCTCCGGGACTATGTCATAGAACATCAGGCTGACCTGGCGTGTGTGACCGAGACCGAGACCTGGGTGTGGGACTGTTAAGTCCCGAGCTTAACAAAGAGTCAGAGAGTGATTTCAGCCAAAACTCAAGTTTATTCCTCTTCACGATCACTTCTCCAACACGGTACAACATCTGATAGCCCGAACAGTTTGTCCATTGAAAATACTCGGTATTTAAACATTCCCGGCTAATATAGCCACTCCTACTTTACAGATAACAACCTATCAGGTTGATCGCATAAGGACCAATCACACATGTTCCCGCTTCCAGCTTGCTTGAATGTGATTGGACGCATTTGTCTTGGACTTGAATCCCTGTCCAAGACGAAGCTTTACATTGCTTCCCAATGAGATGTTTCATGTTACATCTAATGCATTCATGGCAGCATCTGAATACATTACAGGGACGGGGAGACTGTAGCTCTCTCCCAGCTTGCCCCACTGCATACACCAATCACGGACTAGGGGGTGGGGGGGAGTGGCGATATTTGTGCGGGAGGCTTACTCCTTCAGGGCACTCCCTACGTTGGAGATTGCTGGCGTAGAGTGTGTCGGACTGGTGCTGGAGGCTGAGGAGAGTGTGGCAATCTGGCTGGTTTACTGTCTGCCTAACGTGCCGGGCAGTTGCCTGCTGTCCCTGCTGGAGGCCATATCATGCTGGGCACTGGAGCACCCTAGGCTATTAGTCCTGGGTGACTTCAACATCCATGCCGATGACGCGGTTTCTAGCTGGGCTACGGACCTAGTGATATCCGTGGCATCGCTGGGACTCCCCCAATGTGTATTGGCCCCCACGCATCAGGCTGGGCACATGCTCGATTTAATCTTCACGAGGGGATTACAGTGGACCGGATCACTGCAGAAGCAGTACCATGGTCGGACCACTATACCCTGAAGGCCCATGTGAATGTCCCGCCCCGACCCTGTATAGGTGGCGAGTGGATTTTAGCTCACCCATGGAGCCAAATGGACCCAGTGCAGCTTCAACTGGCCCTGCGGGATCCGATGCCCCCTGGCAGTTCGTTGGATGAGCTCGTGGACGACTGGTATAGTCGACTCTCCACGGCCATTGACATGATCGCTCCCTGGCGCCCTCTGCGCCCTCGCTTTAGGCTGGCCCCCTGGTACACCCAGGGGTTGTGGCTGATTAAGCAAGAGCTAAGACAGTTAGAGAGACAGTGGCACCGAGCTCGCGATGAGGCTACAAGAGCATCCTATAGGACGTTTATGAGATCCTATGAGATGGCAGTCAAGGCTGCGAAGAGGGATTTCTACGCAGCCAGGGTTGTGTCCGCAAGCTCTTGCCCAGCCCAATTATTTAGAACAATTTGGTCTTTGATGGCTCTGCCACAGGGCAAACAAAATTCTAGGAAACTGGATATTGGCTGTGAGGCTTTTGCGAGCTATTTCACGGATAAAGTCTTGACACTCCGCCGCGACCTCCCCACCACAGTTGAAACAGTTAGTGAACTCGAGGCCACGAGGGGTTTCGAGGTGCCTTGAGGGAGATTGTTAACAAGTCCCTCTCGGGGGGCGGTTCCCCGAGGCACTCAAGGAAGCAATAGTCCACCTTCTCTTAAAAAAACCAACTCTGGACCCGGCTGAATTGGCCAACTATCTGCCGGTGTCCAATTTGCCCTATTTGGGCAAGTTGATTGAGAGGGTGGTGGCGGCTCAGCTACAGAGCTTCCTGGATGACGCTTCTGTCCTTGACCCATTCCAGTCCGGTTTCTTCCCGGGATATGGGATGGAGACAGCACTGGTTGCCATTACTGATGACCTCCACAGACAACTCGATCAGGGCAGTGTGGCGGCGCTGTTGTTGTTAGATCTGTCAGCCGCATTTGATATGGTCGACCATCAGCTGCTGGCCCACCGCCTCAACAACGTGGGGCTTGCCCTTCAATGGCTTGCCTTATTCCTCCAAGGTGGGGGACAGAGGGTAGTGCTAGGGGAACAACAATCCCAGAGGCACCCGCTTGAATGTGGGGTGCCGCAGGGGGCGGTGCTTTCCCCGATGCTGTTTAACATATATATGCGTCCCCTCGCCCAGATTGTCCGGAGGTATGGGCTGGGGTGTCATCAATACGCAGATGACACCCAGCTCTATTTGATTTTGGGTAGCCAGTCGGAGTCCAACCCAGAAGATCTGCACCGGGCATTACAGGCCATGGCTGGGTGGCTCAGGCTGTCAAACTAACAGATAAATGTCCAAAGGTGTCTTTTCTAATTGTGGGAAGTGACTGGGAATCTTCATTCTCTCCTGTCAGGCATGGAGGGCACTTAAAACTACCTTCCCCTTCAAAAAATGCTGTTATGTTAGCAGACACCCTGATATCCCTTACATACATTCAGTATTCTAATATACTATTGTGAATTACAAGTTAATACAACACTTGGAACAAAAACCTCCCCAGGACTAAACAGGGATATTGGTTTGTTTTTTATCTCATTACATATGTTAACTCATTCAGTCCTCACATATGTATTATCAAAAAGGATTATAAATCCTCTGTATTTTAATGTATTTTAGTGTATTTCTTTATCTGCTTGTTTGACATATTTATTGCTTTACAACTGTTGACCCTATACCCTTAACTTGTTATTTAGTGTCACTTTGCATATCTTGATCATCATCATGTTGCATGTTAATTTGCTGTTCATTCTCTGGCTATAAGTTTGAACCTTGCTTGCTATTCTAACATATTTGATAAAGTGTGTGTGCTCACAAAAGCTTATACCTTGAATAAACTCTTGTTGGTCTTAAAGGTGCCATTGAACTCTAAATTTGTTGAGATGCATCATACATGAATTTCAGCTGAACGCAATGAATCTTGGCATCATTGATTCATTTCCTCAATTTGAAATCTTGATATTATAAACTAATCTTCATACAAGTATCAACCTAATGGCATTTTTTTAAAAAGAAGCATGCATAAATATTTTGATAGGACAGTTTCATTACTTCAGTCATCACATTAGGGTGAGTTTAACTTTCCCTGCTGAGCAGAAATGAGCCTAAGAGAAGAAAAACTACAGTATGTAGGTTTTGAAGCATATTGTAAACCTGAAATCAATGAAATTCTTACATTGATCACATGAAAGGGAGAAAAAAATGTACACAGAGGAATACAAAAAGTATATTCTAAATGAGTTGAAGTTTTTCTTCTCTTGAAAATATATTACATTTCAGAGTTTAAATGGTTGATGGAAATATGTACTGAATTTTTACCATGGAGATTTCATACCAAATTTGGTTCTTGCCCCCAAGCCGGAATAACGAGGCAGACACAAGTGCTGGGTTTAAATATAGGGTCACTTTATTAACTAACAACTTTAACTGGAACCAAAGGCAAGGGCAAAAGAGCTTGAAGTATGGTCAAGGCCAGAGGTTGAGGACCCCTCCCTTACCTCTTCAATAGGGCGAGCCACCCTGCCCCGGGTGGGAGCCCACTGCAGGGGGTGCCATCCGGCCGACTAGGCATTGCAAGACAACCCTGTAGCCCCAAGCCACAAGGCTCAAAGAAAGGACCCAAACAGGGCTGTCCCGAAGGCAGTCCGTTTCCCCCTCCCCGTGCCGCAAGGCACAAAGACTGTACTCACAGGACCCCTTCAACCTTAAATGATGGGTGTCAGCTGGTGCTCACCAGACAGCAATCTGTATACCACATACCAACCTGCCTACATGAAAGTGACCAATCTAGCTTACACAACACACCCTTCTAAACACTTGCATCACTGCCGCAGTACAGGGTAGGCGAAAACACCCCTTCCAGGTGCCAATCAGGAAGGGGAGAAAAATTCCTACCCGGCCCCAAAAACCCGGATGACCAGCAAATGCCTGCCCTACTAACAGGGCGGGAGGGTGGGCCAACGACCGCACAGGACTGCTGGGGAGAAGACGCAGGGCTGTGCTTAAGCCTTCTCAGCCCTGCCCCTTCCTGGTGCCCATATATGACATTTTATGTGCCAAACCCAGGCTGCCTCATCCAGCTGGGAGGCAAAGGCTGTTGAACCGTGTTAATGTAATCATGACCAGCAATCATTCTGTTTTCACAGCTAGGGGAAAAAACACAACAACCCAAAAACACTAATGTACATTTCAGACCATTGTGGTCTTGGCCTTTATGAAGTTGATGAGCAACTAAACAAAAAAAAAAGTGAGTATTGTATTCTGATGGATTAACTCAATAAAGGAAGCCATGACCCTCAGCAAGACCTGAGCAAGGCTATTAATGATAGGATGTTCTGGAGGTCATTCACCACAGGTCAGAAGTGACTTGATGGCACTCAACAAACACACACACAGATGTATTCTGAACACTGCTGATAAAATGAATTAGATATAGGTCCATCCTTTGTCCAAATAACAGGACTGTGTTAGGCACAAGGGAAGGGAGTAGGAAGTTCATGCATCAGTAAAGACTATGAAAAACAAAGATATAACTGCTGCTATCCTTTTTCAGTCAGGGAATTAAGTGTTCTGTGTGTTTCAAGCTGTAGGTCTCCATCAGGACAGGTCCTCCCTAATCCAGCCAAAGAAATGCTTTCTAACAAATCAAATCAAAATGTGTAGAATACTGACATTGCAATTCTAAAGCTAGCTGGCAAATTCCCTTAGTCAAAGTATACAGTACATGGATGCTTAGCCATGCTTCTGTTCAGATTTGGTTGTGAATCATAAATGATACTGTAAAGAAAAATGGTTCCTTGTTTTTGCTCTATTTAATAAAATATTTGGTTCAGGCTACAAGAGGCCTACAGAAACCTTCCCAGAGACAGTTAGGGACAGAGCAGCGCAACCTTGCAGCAAAATAGCTCACAGCTGTGGGTGTTAGGGAGTACCAGTTTACTTTGGTCTCCCAATTAGCACATTCCATACAACTGACTATGGACCTTAATCCTGTGGGAAAGAAGTGAGGCTTAACTGCAGTATAGTTTCTCTCCCCCTCTGGTCCATCACGTGGCTCAGAGAGAAGGGATCACAGAGGGGTATAATGCAATAGACTCCACACTCCTAAGCATGCAAGTGGGCTTGCCCAGTGGCCACACAACTAGGGTAAAATTTCCTAGGTAGATCCTTCCAGGAGGGGGGAAGCTTATGACAGAGGGGCAGATAAATGTAGGTGGAATGTTGGGTGGGATGGAGATAGCATTGCCAATACTAGGTTAGGATATTCTTAGAGATTTTGGGGGGGGGGTGGAACCATGGGAGTGTGGGGTTTGAGGAGCAGAGGGGTCTCAGAGGTGTATAATGCCATAGATTCCACTCTCCAAAGACATCTCATCCAGCAGAACTAGGGTTGCCAACCTCTGGGTGGTGGGTGGAGATCACCAGGAATAACAACTGTTCTCCAGCTGACAGAGAGATCAGTTCCCCTGGAGAAAATGGCTGCTTTGGAGGGTGATCTGTATGGCATTATACCCTGCTGAGGTTGCTTCCCTCCCCAAACCTTGTCATCCCAAGGCTCCACCCCCACATCTCCAGGAATTTCCCAACCTGGAACTGGCAACCCTAAAGGGGGACTGTTGTGATTCCAGGAGTTCTCCAGACCCCACCTGGAGGACCTTAGAAGGGCAGAAGGAAGCAGGGAAAGGTGAGAGGCTACGGGAGCTTTCAGGAAAGAAAAAGAGGAAATAGTGGGGGAGGGGGAGACGAGATGCCTTCAGCAAGTACTTGCAGGTTCCCACTTGTTCATCCTAGAATGCAGAATGTCAAGTACCAGTCCTCACCTTATTTTCAATAGGCCTTTAAAAATTGTATGGAAACAAATATTATAGCTCTTGACATTTAAACATCTGCAATGTACAATATGCCCAGCAATGTTCCCTCTAAGCTGTGGAGTCTTGTGAACAAAAATTCTACTTTGTGTGCTGGTGGCATTAAAGCTGTGAGCCAGCCATTTGGCTGCTGCATAAATTAGTTTGCTCTGGAGCCATCCTTCCTGGGCTGAGTCAAAAATCTGTGAGCCAGAGGCTAAAAAACTGTGAGCTAGCTCACACTAACTCAGCTTAGAGGGAACACTGATGCCCAGTGCAATTGATTTAGCAAAGCATAGAATTCAGGCACCACAGTACCTTCTTCACCCCATTATAATTAGCCCTTGGATACTTCCAATTTCATTTGGCCCATGTATAGAAACTGAATTCCAATAGAAGTCTGAGAGCTGAGAGCTTGCTACTTTTGTGTACTCCACAATAACTGTAAGTGGAAGGTCTTTTGTTTAATTTCAGCGAACCTAGTTATTAGTCAATGCTTTTTCAAATAGCTCACATGGTAGTATCTCATCAAATCTAGCTTCCCTCTATTTACTTATATAATTTTAGCATACAGATGTACTTGGTATATGTGAAACTCTATCAAAGTCCAGGTGTTCAATCAGCAGGAGCGAGGCTATTGAATTGTCACACTGACTCTCTTGCTGGTAGTTTTCTTGTCTCATGCTGCCTATGTTAAGATAACAAAGGCAAAACAAAATTCCTGGAGAAGTGTGGAAAGATTTTTTGTGAAGACAAAGCAATTTACTTTGGCTTTTCATGGCTACTAAAAAGGGAAATTTCTATTTGTTTTCTGAGAACAACATTTTGTGAGATTTCATCAGACTGAGTTTTTAAGAATAGGCCAAAGAAAAAATATTTATTAAGCTATTTTGTGTGAGTTAACAGTTCAATATCTGACATCCATAATAGGAAGAAATCTAAAAGGTACAGGATTCAGTTTGGTTCAAAGTAGATAAGGGGACAGAAGAGTAGAGAGATACCAAATTAAGCACACACAACAATGGAGCCTTCAGCTAGATCCACAACCATTCAAAACAACCCTAGACAGCTGTTGATCAAGGATGAGATTTATTGTGTGCCTTTTGAATTGATTGGTTGGTTGGTCAGTATAATTCTTTAAATAAGGGGTCCATGGTCTGCCCATGAATGTGACAGATCTTGCAATCAATTCTTGTGATCATGAGAGGTATATCCAACTGCATGGGTGCAAAAAGCAGGCAATTTACCTACTCTGGGTCATTTATACAAAACGTCTTACTGCACAGATGCAAATAAAAATCAAACTGTGAACTATCTGTATTTGAAATAAGGTCACATTAATGACCTTATCATGACCCTGGGGAATCCATGTTGATTAAGTTTGCTGACTGCGCAGGTGCAGATGCAAATAAAGTTTCTGTAACAAGATGCGACTTAATTATGGTGCTTGGCATGGCACTTGAGTTCTGCAAGCAATATTAAGGCAATCCAATGACTGGACTCAACTTCCATGTATGTAATTATTCAATCAAGATAAGTTTGGCTGGCAATTACATTCCCATTGAAGTTCTCAGTCTCCTTGCCTTATCAGATCACAGATTTGTTTAGTTCAGTTTTTTTCTATGTTGACTGTAGCAGATATCCAAGACTCCAGAGATTTGTCTGAGCTCAGACATTTACAATTACAAATGAAGATTCTATGGCTAGCAACTACCTATATTCAAATAAAACATGAACTATATCATAGACCTATGGCCAGTTCAGCTATTTTTTAATGTCGTGTCATCCTTTTCTCCAGAGCATGGGTTTATCACTGAACTGAATCCATGACTTCTCATACTTAAAGCAAGTGTTAACTTAATATGGCTCTATTCAAAACAACAAAACATGTTTTTTTAAAAATACTTTTTATTATTTTCCACACTTTTAAACATCACGCATCTACACACCACCACCACACACACCCGACATATAACAGAAAACCAAACATTTCCCCTTTTCAACAACACAAAGCATCACGTCAATCAAATAGCGTACTTCACTAGAAATTCTTTTCTTATTCTCAACCTTACTAACAATTTATATCAAGTACTGTAGCCCAATTTGCATTACCTTTAGAACCTAAACCCTATCTTAACTGAATTTCATGCTCTAACTAACCCTGTAACCCAGACTAAATAATTTTATCTTTTATCTACTACTGGATTAATTATAAACATACATTTCTATAAATCATCCTCATTTATAAACATACAGTTCCTATGGGTCTACTCCTTTTTATTTATTTATTTTATTTATTATTTATTCAGGTATTTCTACCCCGCCCTACCCCGCAAGCGGGCTCAGGGCGGCTTACAAGGGGCATAGGCCCATACATAAAATTCAATAAAATCCGATAAAATCACAGAATACAATCAATACATACCGTTAATAGTAATAGTAATAAAGTGCTTTAAGTTTTTAAGTTCCAAGATGGTCTACAGTTGTCTCTTACAGGAAGTGACCCCTGCCAGCGCTAGTTATACTAATATAATACCGGCAGTCTTAATCCAAGCTAATCGACTGATCTTGCCGCCATATAGTCCGTCTTGCCACCGGGCCATCAAGGGCGATCCAACTTTGATGGTATTTCCACCGTTGGTAGTGGTGGAAGGGGGGGGCAGGTGCGGCGGCCCCTACATAAAGGCCTGGCGGAAGAGCTCCGTCTTGCAGGCCCTGCGGAATTGCATAAGATCCCGCAGGGCCCTGATCTCTTCCGGGAGCTCATTCCACCAGGTAGGGGCCGCCACTGAGAAGGATCTAGCCCTTGTTGCAGCATATCGTACCTCTCGGGGATCCGGGGCCACTAAACGGCTCTGGGTCCCCGACCGAAGTGCTCTTGGGGGTATATACGGGGAAAGGCGGTCCCTCAGGTAGGTCGGACCCAGGCCATATAGGGCTTTAAAGGTAAGTACCAGCACTTTGAAGCGGATTCGGTATGCTATGGGCAGCCAGTGCAGCGCCTTCAACCCAGGCTTGATGTGCTCCCACCTGGGGAGGCCCAGCAGCAGCCTAGCTGCCGCGTTCTGCACCAGCTGCAGCCTCCGAATCAACGACAAAGGCAGCCCCATGTAGAGAGCGTTACAGTAGTCTAGCCTTGAGGTGACCGTCGCATGGATCACTGTAGCCAGATCATCACGGTCGAGGAAAGGGGCCAACTGCCGAGCCTGCCTCAGATGGTAAAAAGCAGACCTGGCAGTGGCTGCTACCTGGGCCTCCATTGTCAAGGAGGAGTCCAGGAGCACTCCCAAACTCCTAACCTCCGACGCAGGCACCAAAGGCACCCCATCGAAGGTCGGGAGAGGGAGCCCTAACCCCATCCCGTTCCGACTCAGGCCCAGGACCTCCGTCTTCGCTGGGTTTAGTTTCAACCGGCTCAGCCTGAGCCACTCAGCCACAGCCTGTAATCCCTGTTGAAGGTCTTCAGGGTCGGAGGCCGACCGGCCGCCCAACATCAGATAGAGCTGGGTGTCATCTGCATACTGATGACAACCCAGCCCAAACCTCCTGGCAATCTGGGCGAGAGGGCGCATATAGATGTTAAAGAGCAT
This sequence comes from Gekko japonicus, assembly GCF_001447785.1. Classification (NCBI taxonomy): domain Eukaryota; kingdom Metazoa; phylum Chordata; class Lepidosauria; order Squamata; family Gekkonidae; genus Gekko; species Gekko japonicus. The sequence goes on from NW_015164747.1 coordinate 116,223, forward strand.
CGGGGAAAGCACTGCCCCCTGAGGGACACCACATTCAAGTGGGTGCCTCTGGGACCGCTGTTCCCCGATCTCCACTCTCTGTCCCCGACCTTGGAGAAAGGAGACAAGCCATTGAAGGGCGAGTCCCTGAATCCCCACGTCGGCGAGGCGGTGGGTCAGCAACTGGTGGTCGACCGTGTCGAACGCAGCCGACAGATCTAACAACACCAGTGCCGCCACACCCCCTCGATCCAGATGCCTCCGGAGATCGTCAGTAAGGGCGACCAGCACTGTCTCCGTCCCGTAACCAGGGCGAAAGCCGGACTGAAGTGGATCAAGGACAGAAGCGTCATCCAGAAAGCCCTGAAGCTGTGTCGCCACCGCCCTCTCAATCAATTTGCCCAAATAGGGCAAATTAGACACCGGCCGATAGTTGGCCAATTCGGTCGGGTCTAAGGTTGGTTTTTTCAGGAGAGGGCGGACCATCGCTTCCTTAAGTGCTTCCGGGAATCGTCCCTCCAAGAGGGACTTGTTGATAATCTCCCGAACAGCACCTCGAAACCCCTCGTGGCCCGCCTTGACGAGCCAGGAAGGGCACGGATCCAGGGAGCATGTGGTTGGGCGCACAGTTCCGAGCAATCTGTCAGCTTCTTCCAGACTGAGCGAGTCAAAACATTCTAAACTCAACGAGGACGTGCAAGGGGCCTCAAGTTCGCTCACTGTTTCAACTGTGGCGGGGAGATCACGGCGGAGCACCGAGACTTTATCCGCGAAGTAGCTCGCAAAAGCCTCACAGCCTATAGCCAATTCCCTACTGTTTTGTCTGCCCTGTGGCAGAGTTGTTAAGGACCGAATTGTTCTAAATAATTGGGCTGGGCGCGAGCCAGCGGACGCAATCGCGGCTGCATAGAATTCCTTCTTAGCAGCTTTGACCGCCATCTCATAGGATTTCATAAGCGTCCTGAAGGATGTTCTCGATGCTTCGTCACGAGCTCGACGCCACCGTCTCTCTAGCCGTCTAAGTTCCCGCTTCATAAGTCGGAGCCCCTGGGTATACCAAGGGGCCAACCTAGTGCGGGGGCGCAGAGGGCGCCGGGGAGCGATCACATCGATGGCTGCGGAGAGCCGGCCATGCCAGTCCCCCACAAGCTCATCTAATGAACCGCCAGGGGGCATCGGATCCCGCAGAGCCAGCTGAAGCCGTACATGGTCCATTTGGCTCCGCGGGCGAGCTAAAATCTGCTCGCCGCCTAAACGGGGTCGGGGTGGGATGTTCAGACGAGCCTTCAGGGAATAGTGGTCCGACCATGGTACTGCC
>NW_015164747.1:119877-120138 GCF_001447785.1 Gekko japonicus
CGACGCCGTCCACCTCGCCAGCCCCGCAGCCCCGTCGAGCCTCTCGGGGAGCCTCCCCCCGTCTCCAGGCCTGGGGCACCACCGCCGCTCCCCACGCCACCGACGACCGCGCTCCCGTGTCGGCTCGCACGCTCGGCACGCAGGGCCAGCAAGGGGCTCAGCAAGATTGACGCGGGGCTCGCTGCGGCGCCGACGCTGCCACCGCCGACGCCGGTCGCCTCGCCAGCCGCGCAGCCCCGCCGACCGTCTCGGGGTGCCTCT
>NW_015164747.1:121137-124406 GCF_001447785.1 Gekko japonicus
AGAGTCTAGAGGTTCCTCCTTAAGAGGGATAGAGTCTAGCAGTTCCTCCTTAAGAGGAATAGAGTCCAGAGGTTCCTCCTTAAACTCCATGTATCTCTCCTCATTGGGATCACCTGAAGACACTCTTTTCCTTGCCAACAATTCCTTCTCTTGAGTAGACTCTGGCGTTTCTTCCTTGAGTTCTGCCTCTCTCTCCTTACTGCAGTCACCTGGGCTTTCACTCAAACTGGCTTGTTTCCACTCTTCATTTTTTCCCGTTTCTTCCTGTCTAGCCTCTAATTTTCTCAAAATTTCTGCACATGCCCGTTTACATCCCTCTTTAACTGCTTCTTTCAAAATAGTAAGAAACTGTTCAGCACTCAAATCGCACAACACCACATTCTCGTCTGTCTCCTCCATTGCCATCTCTCCCTGCATTTTCAACCTCTTTCTCAATTCAGCAGTCAGTTTAAAAAACATAAAGTTCTCCTTCATTACAAATTGTTCATCAATTCTTTTCTTCCGTTTACATCCTTATTACCAAGACCCAGTCCGCCAAAAATACAAAGGTATTAGAGCTCCAATTCTTCTCCCCTTCAAATAGCAACACAACTTTAAGTCCCTTTATTTTCTCGGCCGTGTCTCACCCATACTGTGGACTTTCCATTTGGGGATTTTACTTATATTTTGACTCACGTTTTCTTCTCGTTTAATGATGCCGTGTTGAATTCCACCTCGTGTTAATTAAAAACAAGTCCGGATGGCTGCAGCTTGTCCGAGCATGGCAGGTGCCATGATCTTCTCCTCAAATGGTCCCGCTTCGGGGTTGTTCCCGGTCACCCCCCCGCATGCCGAAAAATGGGGAGGGCCAGGAAAGATGCCCCATGCTCCAGCCCTCTCTACGGGAGGACTGGCCAAGCTCTCCCGACTCTCGGGAGGCTCAGAAAGAGCCGTAGAGGTTCAGGCAGGATGGAGCAAAGCCCACTCCACCCGTACGCTCAAAACATGGCTTATTATTGACAGGCCTTGGGAGTCTTTGGGTTTAAACAGTCCCCTTCAGCCTCTTCTCACATGAAACTGAGATATGAAAAGGATGGATGAAATGACATACTGTGGTTTGTTTTGTTGCCTGTGAACAGTATTTCAAACTAGGGTTAAACAATAGTTTAGAGTCGTGGTTTGTAAGCAAGACAACAAGCTGCACTTAGTCACTTTAACCAATTTGGATGCCATGACAAGTTTGTTGGGAACCTGAAAGTCTTCAGTATCCAGACTAGGGATGAGTACCAACCACATTTTAGGAAGGATGTTGACAAGCTTTAGTGTATACAGAAGAGGGCAACCAGGATGGTGAGAGGGTTGGAATCCAAGTCTTATGAGGAAAGGCTGAAAGAGTTGGGTATGTAAAGCCTGGGAAAGAGAAGGCTTAGAGAGGACATGGTTGCAGTCTTCAAATATTTGAAGGACTGTCATGTAGAAGATGGAGCAGATCTATTCTCTCTTGCTCCGGATTACAAGACTAGATCTAATGGGTGAAATTACAAAGGAGTCGATAACTGGCTAAATATCAGGAGAAACTGCCTAACTATAAGAGTGGTTGAGCAGTGGAACAGACTGCCTCGGGAGGTGGTGGATGCTCCTTCGCTGGACGTTTTCAAGTGGAGGCTGGACGACCATCTTTCGGGTATGTTCAGGGCCGGCTCCAGGTTTTTTTGCACACTAGGCAAGGGCCACCCCTCCCTCTGTTCTTTAACAAGAAGCAGGGATGCCTCTCTCCTAAGGCCGTGCGGGGGCGAAGAAAGGAGATCCATCAACGAGGCCCAGTCCCTTCCTCAACGGGGCCATTGGTTGCAAAAGTCCCGCGGGAGCCTCTGAGCAGAGGCGGACGATGCCTAACCACCCCCCGCAGAGCCCCCACTGCCGGAGAAGCCCCTCAGGAGATCTGCAGCTCGAATTTGTTGGCATCGCACCGGCCACGCTCCTTGGCGCTGCGGGACAGTGGGATGGATGCCTGCTCGGTGATCAGCTGTAGGGGGGGAGAGACCAAGGAGGTGCTGCATCAGCCGAACAGGCTCCCCAAATGCGCGCAGGACTGGCGCTCTCCAAGCCGAGGCACTGGACAGAAGCACCTGCCCTGTCGGCTTCTGCTGCCTGACCTGCCCTCCGGCCCCAGGGGAGGGGCCAGGTGTGGCAGGCTGGCTCCTCGCTTGGTCACTCCAGCAAAGGGCTCGGTGGACCTAACCCCTTCAGGGCTGCAGCGGGTGAAGGGGAAAGGGAGGAGCGTTACCCAGGCTGCCCTCTGCCACTCAATGGGGCTACCCGGGAGGAACACAGCAGGCAGGGGGAGGTCTGCTACTGCGCTCCCCAAGGCGGCTCTGGCACATCTCTAAAGAGGAAGGTGGAGCAGGCAGCACTTACCTTCCCTGTGTCTGTGGGCAGCTAAGCGAAAGGAGGGAGGGTGGTCACGTCAGGGGAGAGAAAGAGGCGGTGGCGGTGGCTGGGGGCAGCTATGGCCAGGGCACGTGGCACAATGCAGGGCTTTTGGCAGGGGCGGGGGGCTTTTGGTGGGGGGAGGGCAGCACAGTTCAGTGCTCCCATGATGGCCCCACCCTAGGCAAAAGTCTAGTTTGCCTAGTGGGTGGGCTGGCCTTGGGTATGTTGTAGGGCTATCTTTCGACTATGCTCCTGCAAAGTGCAGGGGGTTGGACTAGATGACCTGCAAGGTCAATTCCAACTCTAACATTCTATGATTCTATAAGAATTTCATGGTTCGTGAACTGAAGTTGGTGGCAAGTCAACCGGTACAAACTTTCCACAAACTCTCAAGCGGTTTGTGGAGGTTTGTGGCAGTTTGTGGCAGTTTGTGGAGGTTTGTGGCAGTCTGTGGATACATTTTCAGACAGACTGTCTCTGCTCAAACAAAATGTTTGCCAAACTTCAAAGTGGGGGGTGGGGGTGGAATTCTAGAACCGTGGAAACACTCTTGTCAGTTTCAAACTAGTCTCGTCTGTTTCAAGAGGGCCCTCCCCCTTTGCTGGCATTCCTTTGTGTTCCCATATTCTTGCACAGAGCTTGTAAAATCCACCCACTTGAATGGATTTGTTGTGACTTTGAAAGTGGTCCTTTTAATCTTGCAGTGCCAGTGGCACTGGGTTCTACTGGGCACTAGTACATTACACTAGTTCTGCTGTGCCTGCAACCCCCCTTGCTTGGACTGTGATTCTGTGCTACATATCAATCCTGTTGAGCTGGCATTGCCACAATGGCACTGGTTTCTTCTTGACACTCTT
>NW_015164747.1:124416-132598 GCF_001447785.1 Gekko japonicus
ACTCTTTCATTGCACTGGTACTGCTGGGTAATCTGTACATTGCACTGCTTCTTGCAATAATGCCCCCCCCTTCAGTTTCTGTTGCAGAGATTCTCTGGCTTGACCCTAGTCCTGTTGGGTTTGCACTGCCACAGTGTGGCACTGGTTCTGCTGGGCTTAAAAAATGCCGCCCCCTTCAGTTTCTACTGCAGAAATTCTCTGGGTCTTTGATTCTGTTCTGTTGCTCTTTGCTTTTTTGCTGTTTTTTTCCCTCCATTGGAAACAATAGAGGGACAATAACTTGGACTACATAAATCCAATCCTCGACAAACTTGGAGGGCAGGTAGAGGGGAGTCAGCCAGAAATCCTCTGTGAGTTTGGTGTTTGTAGAATGCCAGGGAAGAGTCTACTGCATCCCAAAACTCACAAGCCAAACCACTTCATTTAGTCCCTAAAAGTTCATGACAATTAATGGTTTGCAAACCAAGCAGGCCACAAACTATGAACTGAACCACATTTTCCTGGCTCATGCTCATCTCTAATCTGTGCAAGGTGGAAGGGGAGGAAGGGAGGGATGCATGGAGGGAGACTAGGAGCTCAAAGTCTTCTGAGGCTTTTTCTCACAACGACAAACTATAGTTGGTACATCTGAATGGCCCCAATTTACACTCACTGCATTCCCTCTGCAGCCTCAAGACTTAGAAGAAAGTACAACTAATTTAATAGGCTCAATTCTCTCAGGTACAATATTACACATCCATTGGTTTGGCAGGTAAACCACATTTTAATTAGCATTTTGGAAGTTTACAATTTTGCACTGGAATATGCTTTCAAAATTAATGAGCTAAATATTTCCAGCAGATAACCTTCTAAATTTTTATCTTATTTTTTGGCTTATCACTGCAACCTACAGGGGAAATCAGTTTCCCCCGAGTAAAATAAGCATGATGCTGATGAGAAATGTATTTGTGGCCTGAAAATGTTATGGGGTAGTTAACTCTGAAAGGAATTCTCACAGTGTGTATTGGGCACCTAACTATGCTACTACTATATTTTGGTAGCAGATAAATGACACTGCATTTTATTTTCCAGTTCATATAGAATATATTTAAAACAAGCAGTTTATTAAAAACTAAGCTATGGGTGAGAAAGTACTATGCCCCACAAGAAATTTGTCAGGGGGAGGGTGTGATGTGAGTACACATGCACAAATAAATTCTCAATAAAAAAAACCAAATGTATCAGTCGGACTTTGTATGCAGATTCAGTTAGAGTGGCTATGTATTTGGGGATCACATGAACACAAGAAGTTGCCTTATACTCAATCAGATTATTGGTCCATCAAGGACAGTACTGTCTACTCAAACTGGCAGCAGTTTTCCAGGGACTCAGCGGGAGGTCTTTCTCAACACCTACTACCTGATCCTTTTAATTGGAGATGTTGGGAATTGAACCTGGGACCTTCTACATGACAAGCCTCTCCTCCTTCTCAATGTTTTTTTTTCCCCCTTTCCAAAATCCAAGATTCATGGCTGTATTGTCAGGTTTACTAGACTGAACTAGTAGGGTTAAAGTATTAGTACTGTGCACATTCCTTTCCTTAAGAGCAAAAAGAGTGACTGATGTTGATCTATCAGTTCTTACCCATAATCATCCTTGTCCTAATTCACCATTGTGCAGTGGGAAGCGGGTTCCACTTGTGTCTTAATTGGTTTCCTTGGCCAGCTTCTTCAGTAGAAAATCACTAGTTCTGGTTTTATTCATACAGAGGATGAGCCATTTTATTCCTCCTTCATGTACAAAAAATCATGCAAGCTATTGTGACATGGGTCACAGTACAAGTTTTGTTGTTGTTGTTTTGGGCACAATACACACACAGCCTGTTGTTGTAGCATGGCTTTAAGGCATGCTTCTCTTTCCCTTCATGCTATCCAAAATTCATTTTCTTTTATTTAACCCAATATCTAGCTCAAGAGCTAGGTTATATTTTTCTGTGTTTGTAGAAAAGAGTTCTATGTAATTTCAATCTTTCACACTATATTGATGCACTGACTGCACTTTAACTATTAAAACAAGCCTAAAATTGCTGAGCATCACAGAAATGGGCAACTACGGCATCAGTGCATCACAGCTCGTGATGCGAGCACATTCTTCTAAGTGCAGCACCTAAATTCCTCAGATCAATATATGATTTGTGATCCTTCAGATACTCAATTATAACAGTTTTGAAAAAGTGACCTGCAGATGTCAGGAATGGTATCGATTGGTCTTTAGCAATTTTTTTTTTGAAGTGGTGCTTGAAAAAAAAATCAGCTTTGAATGTCATGTTTTCCTATAATTATTTTGATCAGATAAGTATGGTATTTTATCATTGCAATCGTGGGTAATTTTGCCAACTTTCAGAGAAACTATTACAGGACTCTTGAAGACAATACTCTTGTTTGTTTAATCCTTTCCAGTTCATTTTGAAATAAATTGAAGGAGTGGAACATTAGTATTTGTAGAGCCAGAAATACAAGTACAACTGTAGTAATTTTGAACAATCAACACAAATATTCCATATGGACACAATCCAGTCAAAGTACCCTTTACAAGTGCCTCAATACCTTAAACACACATAGTTGAAGGAAATTTAATTGATATGAATAAAGATCACTTCTAAAAGAGTTTGTGATGTACGTATGGATGCCTTTTTGTTTTCTTTTGCTTTGTATGCTGTCATTGTAATCCATTTAATTCCACCCATTTTCATTTCTGGTCTTTCTGATTTATTATGTTTCTTTTATAGGATGTTATACTATTATTCACCATTTATACACTATATGTCACTTATATGCAGTTTTGCCAAAATCACATTGAAAGTATGTTTAACAGAGAGAAAAAATGTTTCAAAGATGAAAACTGTGCAAACTCATCAGTGTATCAAATGGAGAAGTGAAACTGAAATGTAGATTCTTCAGCCAAACCAGAAAGGGAGAAAAATTATATAATTCACTTGCTTTAAATCCCATGACCAATAGGACTTGCCTTAGATATAACTATGTCTCATTCTATTGTTCTCAAAGAGGCTCAGTTACAGTAATTGTACCAGAACATGAGACTCAGTGTGGGTTAAAGTACCTTAATTAATGGCTGATACAGAAGATAAACAACTCTAACTTTTATGTTAACGAACAGCCTACCATGATTACCAGCATTTTGTACAAACTCACCCCGGCTCCAAACTTGGCCAGCATTACCACTGACTTTGTTTATCCTAACCTGCACAGAAACCAGTGCCAAGAGGTGTAAGCCTATGTGCCACTCCAGCAACTAACTAAGGGCTTTTTGGTGACAGTTTTGATGATAATTTCATTTTCCATATTACATCAGATGCTTAGTTAAAAAAAATTATGTGCTTCCTCAATATACTCAAGCCAAAAATAGGCTAACTTGGGAACAACCCTTCATCCTTTGATGCCTCAGGGATGGATGCTTACCAATTATCTCTTCCAATACTGTAACAACTCACACCATTCCCACCATCATTGCTTATAGTCAAAAGTCCAGGCCAAATTAAAATATACCAAAGAGCCGCTTCCAAACCAATCTTAAGGATTTCTGCTCAGCCCCAAGAGTTGACAAGTTAATCCCATATTATCTATAGTTGGTAGGCTAACTAGTAGCAAAAAACTGCAATAGGGAGTGGGTCAGCTTAAATGACCACTCACACCTTCTTCACCATTGGTTGATCCAAACAATACAGCAAACACTCTAAACAGAACCAATAGTGTTCTTATACTTTATTTAAAATTGAGACTTGCACAAAACAGTACACTAGTTCCACTCATCTGGAAACTAAAAAAAAAATGCTGGATTTTCCTCTGTGTATAATATCTTTATCTCCTTTTCCACAGTGTTGGCAAGGGAAAAATAAAATGAATGTATGCCTACTTATGCAGCCTTAACCAAACCCAAACTAAATGACTGATTTATATGTGATTACAGTATGTCTTAGATTTTTAACTGGAAACAGATGACAAGTGTTGAAAGTATGCATATGCCTGTGAATGTAGCTGTTTTGGTCATATAGTAACCTGAAATGCCATGGGATTTAATAGTAAAGGTAACGTATAAAACCTGCACATAATTTTTTAAACTAGGCATCTGCTGTACTAATGAAAATGAAATTATCATCAAAACTGTGACCAAAAAGAAACCTGGAATCTTACTAAACACTTCAGGCCATATGCTATTATGAGACAGAAAAATAGCAAATACTGAAAATAGCACATACTCACTTCGCAGTCTTCAGACTGAGATTTTACTTGTGCATGTACTTCAAAGTGCTACTGCTTTTCATCTAATGCACAGCATATTTTTCAGTCTACGAATATTGTGAAATGGAAAGATACCACTTTGAACAGAGTTTGAAAATGATTGGAAATGGAAAAGGTCGCACAAGATAATACTCATAAGGACCCGGGAATAAGAGTGCTTAATTTCTGAAGGGGGAGGAATACAATATATAGGAGTTGAAAAAGACTATAAGAAATGGCAGAGAAGTAGCTGAAATGTGTAGCGATTAATCTGTGGTTAAGGATTTCAGCAAAAGCAGTGTCAAGGTAATGATGAATTATTACTATGTTTCATGGATACAGAGTGGCAGATTTATAGCCAAAGAAGCAAAAAAAGAAGTTTGGAGCCAAAGGATCCTCAGATATTTCCACAGGAGGCAGAAAATTAAAGGTCTTACATAGTGGCAGAATAGGTTAATAGATCAAAGAGGACATACCAATATTTTAGGAGATAAATAAGATGCAGAGGGATCGAAAAAAAGGATCATTCAGATATAGCTGTAATAGGAACAATTACAGGGTCCTCATTGAAATAATATTGAACTATGGGGCTTATCTACCTGTTTCATTCTACAGAAGATCATTCTCTGGATCATCTTGTACCTTCAAATGTTAGATTTGCCATATATATCAATGACATTTTCCTTGGTGTTTTCTTCATATGCGGAGTTACTGAGTGAAGAAGCATGTGGATCAGAGTAAAGCAAGTAAAATGCCATCTGTTTTGAAAGCTAATAAACAAAATAGACTGAAACTTATACAGTCTATACAATAGACAAAGGGTGATTCCGCACTAGACCTTAAATCCTGTTTCAACCCTGTCCCTGAACTTACATTCTACACTACACTTGAGTTCACCCCTGTAATTATCTCAGGGTATTTTTTGTTTCCACTTTACTTTGAGGTCACCCCGGTTTCACCCCACACTTGTCCCAGGATAAATGGATGCCGTTATAACCAAGGATAAATGCAAGGTATTGTGTCATGAGTTGAACTCCAATAAAACCAGGAATAAGATCCAAGTGCATAAAGGACCTGAATCTTATCTCCTTTTTCTTTCTATGGACCATCCATTACCTTGGAATGTTAGAGTCTCCTCATACTCAGGAGTAATTAACAATGTGACCCTTATAAGAAAGGTATAAAACAGTCCAAAGAAAGATAGTATTTAGGGTGACATGCTTAAAAATGACATTTTGTGATAGTAAATTCAGAGATATTCTTGACTTTACATATGGAGGGGGGGTTAAATGTATGAAGCAGCATGCATGAATGTTAACCGCTAGCTGTTTATGTACAAAAAGAATTTCGGAGTGATATTGCTGACTTTGTGCATGGAAGAGATCTATGCATCTGCACCCCTGCCATTCATAAATGTAACATGCAAATCATATGAAATGCTTTATATTGTGGCAATCCATTGGTGACATTACTCTGGTTGACAGCAATTCTCCAAGGTGAGAAGCAGAGATATTTCCCAGCCCTGCTACCTGACATCCTCAACTGGAGTTGCTTAGATCTTCTGCGTGCACTTCCCATTCCACCACTGAGCTTTGTCTCCCTCCTCTTTAATATCCTCTTTTGAAGTGCTGGTAACTCAGTATCAGGTTTCTAAAGCCTACCAGCAATTACTGACTCCACTTCCATGAATAAAAATCATAATGTGGAAAGAGGCTCTTAGGTTGTCATTAAGATTTCAGCAATCCTCAGAACTTAGAATGTTGTAAAATAGGCTTATTTATTTCTTCATAAAGAGCTAAATTTAGATGTGAGAACCAAGTTCAAAATGCAATGAAGTTACACTCAAATATATTCTCACATTGCACAATAATAATTTATATCAAAGAACACAATTGTATCAAACAGTATAATTAACAGTGTTCACATGGAGAAAAGACTGGAAAAAGAGAATACTGTGGAGCACTGGTGAAATATGTAGAAAAACTAACTATAATGTTCTCCCTGCTTTTCATGTAAAAGCAATACTTAAAGAAAAATACAAAATTACTACCTCATGAATTTTATACATTCAGATCAGCAGGTAGAGGGAACATTTCTATGTGAAATATTATACTAAAAGTTATATCTATTTGTAGAAGCTGGTAACACCATAGAGAAAGCACTACAGAATATGTACAGACTGCAGTTATTTCTTTAACATTTTTAATACTCTTCTCCCCTTGGGACCTCTCTTGATTTCACAAGTTTTAAATGGGCTTTTTGTTGCTTCAAAGTGATGTAACTTAAACTAGTAATACTTTTATTTAACAGCTTTTAAATGAGACACAGTCATTAATCCACAAAAGAGAACTCACAAATGTTCCCTTTTGGGTGCTGAACACAGAGGGGCAACATGTTAAAAGTTGACTTTTAGGGAAATAGCAACTATGACTGAAGGCTGATAAAGGGCAACTAAACATTTAACTATGAACTCTCCAGAAACTTGAACTCTTTGACTTTGCATGCCACAGAGACTATCCCCTACATAGTTTCCTATAGTGATCTTTTAGATCTACCCCTGATAGCATTTTCATTTTATTATACTTACTTTTTCCTTTAAAGGGCGTAACAGGGCCACCACAAGATCCCAACTAGACACTTATCAGGCCCACATTTGCTTACTTTCATCACTACAGTATCACATTTTCATCTCTGTTCACTGATTTCACTTGTATGGAAACTTAGAGTGGGTGTTGAGGATGAAACAAGGAATACCCATCACCAGATGAGTGACAGCAACATTGCAAGGCCTATCTGTATAAACTGGCTTATCGTTGTGCAGTAGCCAGGCCAAGAGATCTTTCTGCTCCTGTAGCACTGCTTATACCTATGTTGCATGTGGGCCACTCATGACTAGCTAGTGTACTAGCTAGTACATTTTTCTCCACCTTCCTCCATTTCACTGTATATGACTCTCTTTTTTAAATATTTTTTTTATTTTCAAAATAAACATAAAATTGGAGTACAACACTTCATATCCATCTTTTCTTCTATTACAGTACCTCATACATTATCTGAATCTATATCATTTTTCCACCTTGTGCTATCATATAAAATTTGCAAATATATGAATATAGAATTTCTTATTTTCTACTAATATGGACTTTGTCTAAACAGTTTATTAAATTCTTTCATTAGATATATAATGATGTATAGTAGGATCTTACTCCATCAAAAGTCTCAGGGTCTCCCTCAGTAGAAATATGGTAGGGTCTACCTCCATCAAAAAATCTCAGGAATTCCCTCAGAAATTTTACTCTTTTTTTGTGAGTTTCATCTTCCTCTTGATTTCTCCTCTTAAACTTTAGGGTCTTAATTCTGTGCAGAAGATATAGATGAATCCTACAGTCAAGTTGACAGGACGTACAGAAAGGAGTTTATACCTACAAAGAGAAACAAAACTTCTTCAAAAGTGCATCAGAGACTTTATAAAGGAATCATTGCTGATGAAATTTCCAAAATAATGAGTCCCTTGTCACCTCAGAGAGAGCAAAGAAATCAACAAATGAAACCACAAACTACTTTCAAGATTGAGCATAGATGGCTGCTTCCAGAAGATAATTTCTACACTTATAAAGGGGAAAGGCTGTATATGACTCTCATCTATTTTATCCTCATAACAATCCTGTGAGATAGATTAGTTTAAAAGAGAGTGAAATGCCCAAAGTCACATGATGAGCTTCATGGCTAAGTAGATATTTGAATTTCAGTCTCCTATACCTTCTAACAGCTACTCTATGTTAAGATTTATATAGCAATTATTACTATGTTTTCACTATTGTAATCCACCATGACACCTAGAAAGAGAGTAGACCAGCAATCCAAAGAACCCTGTAAGAAAGGAAATAACAGCACATAGATTCCTG
>NW_015164747.1:132608-140074 GCF_001447785.1 Gekko japonicus
TCCTGCTGTTATTTAAGGGGGGGAAGCAGCATTTGGCCCAAAATCACATATTCCTCTCTAGCACAACACAGAAACAGATGTTTAACTTTAAACAAATGCTGAAGTGATACTTTAAGAATATGCAAAATGCCTCAGCCAGCCTTGCATTAAAAAAAGAAACAAAAACATCAAAATCTTCCTGGCAATTCACCCTGCACAGGTGCAAGAAGAGAGAAAGAGAGTGAGAAGAGAGTTAATCTAAAAATGCCTGCAATTACCTGCACCTGAGGAAAACCAGTATCAGACACAGATTTTCTTAATGACTCTGCAGTCAACACAGAGCTTAATGAGGTAAATGGGAAAAGCCACTGGGAGCTTCTGCTTATTTTACATCAACAATTAACTTCCACAGGGCTTGATTTGTAGGGAAGATGGAGTCTTACAGATTTAAAAGTTATCCTTATTTGCCAGCAATGACCAAGGATTTAAAGGATGCTATTGGATGAATATCATATGAACAAAGGTTACATTGGCAAGCCTCTTTTAGCATGAACCTGAAATGAATGTCTTTCTTTGTTTCTCATAGCTTTACAATGAATTCAGTGTGAGGGAGGGGGGAGACACTCCAAAGTCATTGTGTGAAGAAAGTAATATTTAAGTGTTCTGTGTACAGAACTAATTAGTATCTTTAGGCTGTGGTCCTACATACACTTGCTTAGCTGGAAGCAAGCCTCATTGCACATTGCAAGTGTTTCTTCTGAGTGAGCAAGCACATGATTGGGCAGCACATCATTTTTAATACTGATCTGTTATTTCAAGAGGGCCTGTAGAGAGCCGAGATGAAACTACTCATAGATTTTCTCAAACATTTTAAACAGTGCTGGGAAACACCTTCCTTTGGCAGTTTTTTCAGCATGCTTAATATATAAATTAACTAGGGATTTGCACAAACTGGCTCATAAACAAATTTTGTGATGAGTTTTGGCCAGTTCGTGGTTTTCAAACTGAAGTTTGTGGCAGGTCAACCAGCATTAACTTTCCACGAACTTTCCAGCTGTTCATGAAGGTTTGTGCCAGTTTGTGAAAGGATAAATCTCCAAACAGACTGTCGTAAGTCAGCCTGTCATCATTGACAGCAAGGATTCCTCCAGGAAAGAGGGACTGGCTGCAGCTGATGAGCAACAGGAGTTCAGGTTACCGACTGATCATAACTCAGAGCCCAGGGCTGTGACCGAGCCGACACACTACAGCTCTGAATCAGGAAACAAGCTTGCAGAGGCACCTTCTTTGGGGGACTGTAACTCAAACCTCATAAATCCAATTCTCACAAAATTTGGAGTGCAGGTAGAAGAGAGTCAGTTGGAGGTCCCTTGTGAGTTTGGTGTTTCTACTATGCCATTCTAGTGAACTATGAAGCTCACAAACTGAACCAGTTCATTTGGCTGCTGAAAGCTTGTGATGGCTCATGGTTCATGAACTGGGCACACCATGGACTATGAACTGAACCACATTTTCCCAGTTCACGCCCATCTCTAAAGTTAACATTGTCCAGGCTTGTCCTTGCTCCTTGCTGTCCTCATTAACTATCAATGTTATAAATCTGATTGGCTATGTAGCACTGTGATGTCATTTTGTGCATTGTGTGAATTTTCCTGGATTCAGTGGACTCATTCACATGATTAATTCAAGAAAGGGGAAGAAGTAGCAGCCAGGGGAGAACCTGAGGTCCAAACTAAATGTTGCAGTAAAGGTAAAGGTTCCCTTGCTTGAAAGCCAGTCAAGTCTGACTCTAGGGTTGCGGTGCTCATCTCTGTTTCAAAGCCGAAGAGCCAGCGCTGTCCGAAGACATTTCCGTGGTCATGTGGCCGGCATGACTAAACACCAATGCGCACGGAACGCTGTTACCTTCCCACCGAAGTGGTACCTATTTATCTACTTGCAATGTCTTGCTTTCGAACTGCTAGGTTGGCAGGAGCTGGAACTAGAGATGGGAGCTCACTCCTTCATGTGGCAACTCGGGTCTCGAACTGCTGAACTACTGACCTTCCACAGCCTGCAGTTCAGCGTCTTAACCACGTGAGCCACCACAGCTCCAAAAATGTTACAGAGAGGAACCCAAATTGGAGTAATGGGTGCCTCTCCTGACTTGCTGTTACCAGACTATATATTCTCCTGAGATTGTATAGCCAAATTGACCAGAGAGAAGTACTACTGGACATGTGATTGCACTGGAGGTTTCATTTGTATTTTTACCCAGTGGTTAAACTTTGGAACAATTGTTTTCTCGTCTTTATTTCATATTTTATATATGTTTGATTGTATATATTTTTACATGTTAGCCAGTATGTTCTATTTGCATTAGACCTCTGAGGAAGGCCTGTGAAGGCCGAAACGCATTAGGTCTATTTCATCAGCCTTTGTATTTTTATATTTGTATATGAGGTATGAATGGGCCCTTATTTGTTATTTTAATTTGTGTTTAATAAATACATGTATATTTTTGTATGTTTTATCATTAGATTTTTAGAGTTGGTCCTTTTCTATTCTTCACTAACCTTTTTAGGTTCTGAATTCTAGGTTTTAGGTTCAGTTTCCCCCCCCCCCTTTTCCCTTTTTTGTCCTTACTGAACCATGAACCAAACCATGAACTGATATGCCGTTTCACAAACCGAACCAGTTCATATTGGTTTGTGAGCCATTTTACCCCCTGCTTTCTGCTTGCTGCTGCTTCTCACCATTTAACCCCCTGTTTTCCACTCCCTGACACTCAGCTGTTTTTGTGAAGAGCAGAAAGCAGGGGTTTAAATGGCTCAGAGCCATTTAAACCCCTCCTTTCTATGCTTCATGGACCACCATAAACTGCATTAAAATTTGTGCAAGTTCAGGTGGCTCTTCAATTCATGAACATCGCTTCATGAACCATAAACCAGCCAAAATTTGTGATGAACTTTAGTTTGTGAGCCGGTTCACCCTAATCATGAACAAGCTAAGGTTTGTTCATGTTGTTGAAAGGCATACAGTCTAAGTAGTCTTCAGAGGAAAAAACCCATCAAACAGAAATAGGTGAAAATTGTGCTAGAAAAGATTTGGGACAACTCTACTATATAGTCTGAACATGATAACAGAGTGTCTGTTTTACATTGTATGCATAAGAAATTTTCAATATTGTGGTAAGAAGCCAACTGGGAAAGCCATTTCCAAGTGCTCTTATGGCTTGCCTCGCCAAAAAGAAATTTCAAAATATATGCTGCAAAATTCATACTTCCCTAAAGCCTACAACATACATTTTATATTGACATAAGTTTATACTTTTTGTCAAAAAAAGATCTCACTCCAAAATATTAACATTTTCACACTAGGGAAGTTGTGATATTTAATCAAGACAGACAGCATTATGAAAGCAAAATAGGAGATACTATATATATAAAAACAAGGCCAATCTGTCACACTCAGTGAAAGAAAGGAAGCAGTCCTATTGTTAAATAGGCACATTCAGAAGATAAGGGGGGTTAGGCTTGGATCCAAACTAATGTTTCCATGGGTACAAGGATGTCTGCTCCATGGAGTACAATTATCTCTCTCCCCTGTGACAGCAAAAATGCCCCAAAACCCTGTTACTGGACCCCTTCTTCCCCAGAAAAAGGATATCAGGAATAGTTTGTGTTAGTGTGGGAGGGGTGGGTGAGTAAAATTGTATACTGCAGATGGAAATCATTCTGCCCACAGAAAATGTTAGCTTGATTCATACTTGATTCATACTCTTAGTTTGCCCTGAAGACATTAGAGGTAATATACTTGAATCCGCTACTGATTCCATAAAATTATATTTACTTCATTTGCTTATGAGGGGCTCTTAAAAGGCATTTTTCAATATTCCTTCTCTAGAAGCAAAGGTCAGAGAGTGTGGCAGCAGTTTGATTTGCATTGACCCTGGAGGTCCCTTCCAACTCTATGATTCTATGATTGTACAATCAGTTCAGGAAAAAAAAATAGCATTTCCTACAACTCTGCCTGCTTGCACATCTCTCCACCCTCCCCATTCATTTTTTGGCATTACACAAGACTATGGCTGACATCAGTTGAAAGAACCCACAAATGTCTCTAGCCTACAGTTTAAATCAATGTTCTCGAAATGGCAGACATTTTTGAAAACTTACAAGTAAAATCAATGAAGTATAAAGCATGGAATATTCTGATGGAGTGACTTCTTGGGCAGGAAGCAAGCTTTAGCTTTGTTTAAGTGACATGGTAGGATGTAAGCCAATAACTCTAGATGGTCCACATAGATATAAGCTGCAATCAAAGGCAAGATCACTTTTTTTTTGAAGTCCAGTAAAATAATTCACCTTTCCCCCCCTCCCCCAGTAGAAAAGAGTCAGTGAACAATCACTGTAAATGCTTCACCATGCAACCTTGATATCTCCATTTAGGGCACAGATATAATTGTAAAGAAAGTATGAGATCTGAATGTTGAATTAAGAAAGCTATATTTACAAGTTGACCTTACTAATTCAAGTTCTTGAAACAAAGTACCCTTTCCTAGTCTGCAGTATGCAGACATGAAACCTCATTCCACTGATACCAATGACTGAACTTCCATAAATTTCTGTGTGGTCAGGAGCGCCTAAAGGTTTCATGCAGAACAGAATGGCAAATGCTGAGATGCATTGAAAGGAAGCTTAGTTTACTCTTTTGTGTTATTCCACATGGCACTTTGAAGAAGATAAATAGATACTTAGCTAATGTGGTTAAATCAAATGTCATTTCCAGGCAGAAACCTTTTGTAAAAGTCAGCTCTTTACTATGGGGACATTTTATGGCTCAGTTATAAACCCCAAAAACATTTCCCTGCTTCTTCTTTTTTTCTTTCTCTTGACTGAGCAGTCCCTCCTCCTCCTCCTCCTCCTCCTTCTACTGCTGCTGTCTGCCCCACCCAGTTGTTTAAATGTACATAGATATAAACTGATCCAGACTAGGGATCTGAGGAACTAACAAAAATCCTTCATTTGTACATGACTGATGATGGCACACAAGAGACTGATGTTAATTCAAAATAAACAAACTGCTTTATTTCACTTCTGTGGGGAAATGGTCTGGAAGGTATCAGGTTTGGAACCTGGCAGGTGAACAGGCAATAGGAATGTGGTGACTTTGTATAAATATAAACAATAAATATTTTATTCCACTCTTCTTAAAGAAACAGGTTTGTCGGCTAGGGGTGCTCTTGGACCCAGGCCTATATCTGGATAAGTAGGTGGCAGCTGTGGTCAAGAGTGCCTTTTACTAGCTTTGACTGTTTAGTCAGCTGTGGCCTTTCCTGGGAGAAAAGGGAAAAAATCTGGCCACTGTGGTGCTTGGCATGGTTACATCAAGATTAGATTACTTCAATGCCCTCTATTTGGGGCTGCCCTTGAAAACTGTTCAAAAACTTCAATTGGTACAGAATGCTGCCACCAGGATGTTGACTGGAGTGGGTCATAGGGACCCTATCACTCCAGTCTTGGCCCACTTACACTGGCTTCCAGTTTGTTTTCAGACACAATTCAAGGTGCTGGTCTTGACCTTTAAATCCCTATAAGGTTTGGGATCAACATACTTAAAGGATGGCCTAACCCCTTATGAATCTGCCTGATTATTACAGTAATATTTGGAGGCCTGCTACAGGTGCCCCCACCTTCTGAGATTAGGCAGGTGGCAACCCAGGAGAGGTCCTTCCCAGTCATGGCATCAGACCTCTGGAACTCTCTTCCTGGGGAGATTTATCTGTCCCCTTTCTGTTGTCAACTTAGCCAGCAGGTAAAGATGTTTTTGTTTCATTTGGCACTCCCTCAATGATCCTTCCTTCTAGTCTGTTTTATGTTTTGTATTATTTTAACTGTGTTATATGTAATATACCTCTTTTAACAGTTGTTTTAAGGAGGTATGTTTGGGAGGGGGGTTATTTTAATGGATTTGTGATACATGCATGTTTTAAATTGTTAGCTGCATTGGCAGCCCTTTTGTAAATAACATTTTGTAAACAACAAGAACAACAACAATAGTTTTTAGTCTAAATTATGTTCATCTTACAGGGCTAGTCTAGAGAAAACCAACCTGAAGATAGGAGATTTTTGGAGTGAAAAGGGAAGGAATCCTAGCCAGTTGAGGATGCTATGGGGAGAGGTAAGCTGATTGCAAGACACAGCAACGGCAAATGGAGAAAGTGGAAACTAAGGGCCTGATTAGATGATACTTTGAATGTGAGTTGGGTTAGGGGAACCCTGGACAGATTCATGTTGCTGTCTGATGACTCCCTTTAAATCCACCCAGCATTCACACCTATGTTGGGTCTAACTGTGCGTATGATCACAGCCTAATAGATGGAATTCACTGCCACAGGTGGTGGTGACAGCTACAAGCATGGATGGCTTCAAGAGGGAATTGGATAAACATATGGAGCAGAGGTCCATCAGTGGCTATTAGCCACAAGGTATAGATAGGTACTCTTGGTCTGGGGCAACTGAGGCTCTGTATTCTTGGTGTGTGTGTGGGGGGGCACTGCTGGACCTCCTGATGGCATCAGGTATTTTTGGCCACTGTGTGACAGAGTGTAGGACTTGATGGGCCATTGGCCTGATCTGACATTTGTGTCTCTCATTTTCTTAACCTGATGGAGTTCTATTGCCCTGCTCTTGCTGTGACAATGCTCTGCTGGGCAGGTGATTATTTAAATAGATAGTTAAACTAGTCACAAATCAGTCACAAATCAGTCACAAATCAGTCACAAATCAGTCACAAATCAGTCACAAATCAGTCACAAATCAGTCATTGGTGATTTTTTAAAATATTCTACTGTTCACTGTTTGACTAAGTAGTTCTTAGCAACATTAACTGTTTATACTGGCAGCATTTTTTGTGAATACCCAGTTTTGTAAAAACCTGATCCCAATCTGTTTGGTAGTACTCAAGTCATCTGATGCCAAACTGAATGAATATGGTGATCAGGTCACCATTTAACATGGTGAGCTCAACAGTTGAACATATTTGCCTCCAACATTGTGGCCTTCCTTTTTTTTTTTCTGGCAGGGGACCCATACCTACATTGGCTGTACCATGAGATGAAACTGAGTGGATGAAAATTCGTCCATAATTAAATGTGCATGCTAGGAAAAGCTTCTGCCAAAAAACAAACAGTGAAACAAAAACGAGTAAAGGGAAGAGAGGACATTTGGTTTGCCATCTTCCAGCTGCGTGGGGGAGGGAACCAGGGGTCATTTGGGGGGGGACGCGGGGGGACGCCATCCCCCCGGGTGAGGTGTAGGAGGGCGGGGCCTGGAGCTCCCTGCTGGTGCCCGCTGGAGGTCGCTGCTGGCTGTGGGGAGGACACACTTCCGGTGATGTCAGGGGGTGTGGCATATGCTAATGAGTTATGCTAATGAGTCCCCCTAGCTCTTTTTCTACGAAATGACCCCTGGAGGGAACCCATGCATGGCAATGTCTGTGATTCC
>NW_015164747.1:140183-162853 GCF_001447785.1 Gekko japonicus
CCTGCTGGCCCTACTAGCCCTACTAGCCAAGGCTGTCTCTGCAGAGCCCTGGTGAGATCGTTTTACTAATTATCTGTTACTCCTGTTATTATCCAGTTTAAATTACCCAATCCTTTCTTGGTGATGACTGCTGAGTGTTTTGTAGATGAAACATGTTGATTAAAATGTATTTATGCTCCGTCTTTCTTTCTGTTTTGTACTTTTGCCTGTACCTGATTGCCTGTACCTGCATAAGTAAAGGGACAAATTGCCTTTAGCCAAGGCTATTCCACTGATGAGGTGTATAGGTACATCCTGCAGTATAGCAACATGCTTTTTTCCCTTGACATTCATGACACACAGAAGAAAGACTTTCCGAAACCTCCTGGTCAGCTGCTACTTCCAGTTTTGAAACTGAATTACCTGTATCCCTTTTGTCATCATGCCTGCATGAGCAGACATGCACAGTCTCAGCTTTTCCACTGCCTTTCAAATCCCCACACCTATCCAGGCAAGAAGCTCTTCTTGCTCTTGTGAGCAATCACAGGAGCATTTAACTCCTTAGCCTTGTGGTTATGCTTCTATGAACTAGATGTCATCTGTTTGGTCATTATAATACACTTGCCAGGCATAATCTCTCTGCTGTTGAATACATCATGCCTTACAAGCCTGGATTATATTTCTCCTCATGGAAGCTAAAGGAACATTATGGATTTTATCACTGACATGTGGAAAAGCAATCAGACACTACATTAGTCAGCTGTCACTGCCCATTTGCTTTCCTATTTTCTCCTTCTTGTAAAGGGGGTCCTTACAAGGTTCTACGGAAACTGACACTGCTCTGCAGAACTGCGTAAATACTTAAGACAAATAATAATATATTGGGCTTATTTAGTCTCCTTGGAAGCGTGTGCTATTTGTAGATTATTCGTAGAGTAAAACAAGTATTGTTTTACAATTAAATAGAAATTAATCTTCAGGGCTGTTGATGGATTGTGCATTTATGGATGATTTCACTTCTTGAAGTTTGAGTCCCTGGTCAGACCGTATTACTTCAGTGCATCAAGAGACTGTTCAAAAAGGAATACATGGAGACTAATGAGCAAAAAGGAGTTTCTCTTTGCCCTGGCAGATCTAAGCTATATTCAGATGACATGAACAAAGCATGGAGTTGTATTCAGATGATAGTTAATAATGGGCTTGGTTTATTCTCGGACTCATGTATGTCCATCTCACTCGCATTGTCCTCTCCCTTCTCACCTTTTATGTGGAACAGACATGGTTTAGAAAGGGTTTTATTTAACCCAAGTTGTTGTAATGCCCAAATTTAGGTAATGTAAGAAATTGGGGCTTGTTTCTTGCCAGTAAATCAGGATTGAAACCCACTGTTTAATCCTGATTTTGTAGACACAAAACAAGTTCCATTTTTTTTTACAGTGGCTGAATGCACACATCACAACAAGTTGTAGACAGACTGAAGACTTGCTAAACCAGAATGTCTTCAATCTCAGATCTGTCAATCAGGAGAGTATGGGTAGTGGAGGAATATGACAAACCCCAGGACTTCCCCACTATTAGGCAAGTTTTCTTGCCAAAAATTGGTTCCCAACTGACTCAGCAGCCCCAAGTAGCATGGATTTAGTTATGGTTTTAAAATTCTGTCTGTCCCACCCCATCATGAAGATCTAATCTGTCTTTTAACACAGCCCAGGAACTTGATGGAGCCCTCTTGTTTTTCCTTTTCAAATGGCACTTTAGAAGGTATAACATTCAAAGGGGAATAATGATTTTATTTTATAAACATTTTGATTGAGCAGAGACTGTCTGGAAATGTACCTATTCATGAACCACTTGAAAGTTTGAGAAAATTTTGTGCCAGTTGACCTGCCACGAACTTCAGATCACAAACTAGAAACTGCCCAAAATTCATCATGAACTTTAGTTCATGAGCTGATTTGTGCCCATCCCTAATTACGAGTAACAGAAGTATAAAACCTTAGTTTGAGACCCTGGAAAGTCCCATGGGTGGTCAATCATTTGATTAGCACTTGCACATATTCATTAAAATATTAAAGTGTTTTCTGTCCAAACAACTCAGTTTGTTTTTCTATGGACACATTACTAACATTGGGGGGGGGGGGTTCCTTTTTACTAACAAGGTACTTTCCCTTCTTCCTTGTACCACCTAGCTTGTTCACATTCAGATTAGTTTCCATGCACACACTTTGTATTATAAAATGTATTGTCTGTGTTGTGGAAGTTTCATTCCAGGATTCTGTCAACTTCACTTTACTGGTTGTGTGCCAGGATTTTGTCAAGGGGCACTGAGCAAGCTCATCATTTCAGAGGGCAATTCCCAAAGCACTCAGTATTCATTTTTAATATATAAGATATGCTCAAGGAGATCTACGGTAGGTTTTTACAAGAAACATCTGTGCATATCCTAATTTCTAACTGCTTAAGTGGTCTCAGTGAATATGTTTTGGGAAAGGGGAAGCTAAGCAAATTAGCACATGTGAAAATTACAATTTCATTAATTTATATAACATATTAAGTGATATCATCAGAGAACCTTTGAAAATGAGAGGCAAGAATGCACAAGGATCCCAGCTGGTACAGTGACACAATGGAAATGCTTAATTATGTGCCCACATTTTATTTGGGACCTCTACCTAACCATAAAAAAGAATATACTTTTGGCACATTAAGAACGAATAAAGTCTGGGTCATGAAGCTTCCACAACTGTAAATTCACTGTATGTTGAAAGTGCAATCCTGAACAGAGTAATTTTGTTTAGGATTTTACTAAAAGGATGCCTCAAGATACTTTGCTATGTCAGCTGCAGCAGACTCACATGCCTTCCCCACTGAACTTTATCTAACACTGTGTGTCATCAATATTTGCCCTGTACTCATCCTGTTCTATTTATAAATTATGGCAAATTGTTTACTGCTATCTGATTAATCTTGCTGTTAATCTGCAGTGAGTTGCAATAGCCCTAGGAGAGCAGTTGAGTGGACATTAATATAGCTGTGTATATTCTACTTGATCCCCTAACACCATGGGATATCTACATGCCTGGCCAAAACAGTCTGCACAGTACTGAAGCTGTGTTCATGTTCTCTCTGTTTTCTAGCCAGTGTGGGTTTGGGGCATTAAGTCAAACCCGAAAAGACAATTGTTCAGAATTCTGGTCAATACCAATGGAGGGAGGCATATGTTGAGAAAAGGTCCATATTTTTGAATACCTAGCACATAAAGACACTTCCATCAACTAATAAACTAGACCAGCAGAAAGAAAGATTATTCAGGGTTGGCACCTCCACTTCCATACTTACCTTAGGGGACCTCAAGGCCCACTGAAGGCATGTTGCACCAGCAAGCCCTTATGCTGGGGAAGTTGACTGTCAGATTTCAGCTGGGCATGGCCTTAATGGAGCTGATTTGGGAGTCAGCTGGCTTGAAAGAACCCAGCCAGCTCCCAACAGCATGCTCAGAAGCAGAAGCCAACCCACCCGAGTTCCCTCCAGAGTTGACCTTGGTGATAGCATCCAGTAAAGCTCTGGCAAAGGGGCACGGAGAGCAAGCAGGACAGAGTCTTTTGGAGGGGATTGGGCAGGGCAGCCAGCTCTTTAAGGAGGTCCAGGGGGAAGGGCCAGTGACCTCACCAACCTGACTGGGATCCATTAGCCTGGGACCTGGCACTCCCCAGGACTGGGTTGGGGAGGAAGGATTGGCTGTGCCTGGGGTTTGCCTCAGGTAGGTAGGCCCTTTATCATAAACAGCTTTAGAGGTAAGCACCAGCACATTGAAGCAAATCTGGTATGCTATAGGCAGCCAGTGCAATGCTTTTAGTGCAGGCTGAATGTGCTCCCACATGGGGAGACCCAATAATAGCATGGCTGTTACATTCTGCACCAGCTGAAGCTTCTGGATTTGGAACAAGGGCAGCCCCATGTAGAGAGCTGACCATCGCGTAGATCACTGTCGCCATGTCATTGCGTTCAAGGAAGGGAACCTACTGCCTAAGCAGCCAAATATTATAAAAGGCTGACTTAGCAGTAGCTCTTACCTGGGCCTCCATCGTTAAGGAGGCATCCAAGAGCACTCCCAAGGTCCTAACCTCCGGTGCTGGCACCAACGGTGCCCCATCAAAGGTCGGGAGTGGGATTCCTAACCCTGGACCACCCCGACTCAGGCACAGGACCTCCTTCTTCATCAGATTCAATTTCAGTCAGCTCAGTCTAAGCCAACTAGCCACGGCCTGCAACACCAGGTCCATATCTCCCAGGCTTGAGTCCAGATCTCCCAGGCTAGAGTCAGTTTATTATCTATATACCAAGTTACTGCTATTTACATGTCTTACCTAATGTGTTATTCCAATCTTAGCTGTATTTATTGCTCAGTTACTTTGGCATCTTGACTCTAATTAGCCCTTCCTGGCAACTAAACCCTCCCCCCATCTTTATGCAATATTTGAGGAAATATGTTTCTCTGAATCTGAAGGAGTGTACATACTAAGTCTCTCAGTTCTTGCTTGTACCCAGAATTGAATATTCTTTGTCTTATAGATGCCACTGAACTCAAACCTTGTTCCCACATCTTGTTTGTTCCCACATCCCACTGCTTGTTAACTCTTGTATTTGTATGCTAATTTACTGCTATTCACGGATCTTTCTTATATCCAATCTCAGCTATAATTACCCAGTGCTTAATTTATGCATCTTGACTCTAAATGTTCCTTCCTGATAACATCCCCCCATAAGTAATGGTTGAGGAGGTTCTGTTCCACTATATCTGAGAAAGTGTGCTTGCACACAAAAGCTTATACCGTGAATAAAACTTAATTGGTTTTAACTGAGAGCCAGATTGGTGTGGTGGTTATGAGCACCGATTCTAATCTGAGAGAACCAGGTTTGATTCCCCATTCCTCCACATGCAGCTGCTGGTGTGACCAATGTTCCCTCTAAGGTGTGGAATCTTGTGAGCAAAAATCCTACTTTGTGAGCGACTGGGATTAAAGTTGTGAGCGAGCGATGTGGCTGCTGCATAAATTAGTCTGCTCCAGAGACGTTCTTCCTGAGCTCAGACAAAAATCTGTGAGCTGGAGGCTAAAAAACTGTGAGCTCGCTCACACTAACTCAACTTAGAGGGAACACTGGGTGTGACCTTGGGTCAGTCATAAATTGCTTCAGAGCTGAGGGGATCCGGTTCCGGTAGCAGCGAGAGAAGACGTGAGGGGAATTAGCTCCTCGCTGAAACTCTTCTTTGACAGTTATTAGAGGGAGAAACAACGGCAAAAGTTTTCTTCCGGAGGAAGAATACAAAGCAAGAAGCTTGACTTTTTGAACCTCATGAGAGAAGGCAACTCTACATGAAGTAAAAGAAGGTGCTTCGAGGCAGAGACTGTCAAGGACGCCTGGCAAGGAGCCAGGCGGAAGGTGCACCATAGAACCATTAGGAGTCTACAACGGCAGATAACAGAACAACAGGAAACTAAAGCTAAGTACTATTAGATTACTACACTACTAAATTTACCTGAGATAATAAAATAAGAAGGATTGAGTAAAAGAGGCTGGAAGATTGGGGCTCTTAAAAGAAAGATTTTGAAGGGAGAATAGACTAATTAAAGAGTGGCCATTTGAATATACTCCAAGGAATAAAAAAGAAGGGCGAGGGAAAAGAGCATTGCGACGATAAGCTAATAGTTTAAAATATATAAGTATAAATAACATAACGTAATTGTAACTTTGGTAAAGAAAAAAGTGTCGGTATAATCAAACCTGCAGATATTACGCTTGCCCAATTAACGTTTCAGGTCTTCTAGGGAGTAGAGGCCAGCTGACGGTGGTTGGAGAGGCGGAGGCAGACCAGAGCGGAGTGACGGGGCGTGGATGAGCAGTGACGGAGACGGACGAGCGGCGTCGAGGAGCGTGCCGGCAGCTGATTGGTTATCGAAGCGAGAGGCAGACGGAGACGGGGCGTTGCTGAGTGGCGGACGGAGACGGCCGAGCAGTGTCGATTGCTGATTGGAGGCTGAGTGGGAGACAGATGGAGACAGACGGAGCCGAGGAGCGCCGGGAGCGAATCGGAGACTGATCGCTTGATCGGAGGGCGGAACGGCAACAGCCGAGGATATTGAGTACAGCTGGGGCAAGCCGAGAGTGCATGAAAGAAGACGGAAAGCCTGAGGGAGAGACTGAAACTGACTAAACTGACTAAACGAACTGAAAAGACTTTATTTGAAATAAAAAATAAAGGGACAGAAAGAACGGGGTGTGAGAGAGAAAGGCTAAATAAAAACAAAAGTGATTTACAACAGACAGAGTGCTAATAACACATACATAAACAAAGTGCAATTTTAAAAAGTATAACGGCAAATGGCTACAGGGAGCGGTAGCAACACGGGCCCTAGAAGAACATAAATAAAATCACCTAGCCAGGCATCTATACAAAGCCTTCTGAAACCTAATACAATGTCCACCACACAAATTAGTACAAAAGAGCTAATGACTTTAATGCAGGAATGTTTTTCTAATGAGATGAAAAAAATTGCAGATGCGACTCTACCAACGTTAATTAGAAAAGAGGTGGAGCCTATACAAACACAGATTCAAAGTCTAACACAACAAATTACAACTGAGACAGAAGATATCAAAAAACAAATAAAAGAAAACAAGCAGGAGATACTAAAAATAGCGACAGAACATAATAACATGGCTGAGAAAATGAAAAACTTTGAAACAGAGGTACAGGAAGTTAAAACGGAAATATTAGGAGTCCAAACGAAAACAGATCACATTGAAGAAGCTCTACTGAATTTGCAAATGGAAAAAGCTTCTTTATTGATACGCTGTCAAAATGTACCAGAAGCTATTAATGAGAATTTAAAGGAAGAAATGATTAAAAACATCACTGCACAGCTAGAAGTTTGCACTGAAGAAGAATTAGAGAAAGAAATAGATCAGATCTATAGAAAAAATAGTTCCTATGCTAGGAAGCATAAAGTCCCCAGAGAGGTGTACATGAAATTTGTAAGGAGAAATATGAGAGACAAAATTTTGCAAGAGGCAAACCAAAAAAAAGTAAATATTCAAAATGTGGAAATAAAATTTTTAAAGGAAATCCCGTGGAGCATACGAGAGAAAAGACAAAAATACATGACGTTAACTAGGATATTAAGGGACAATGACATACAATATAGATGGTGGAACCCAGAGGGGGTTCTGTTTTCATATGATGGAAGAAGATATAAATTGGATTCCATATTTAAAGTGGAAGACTTCCTAGAAAGGTATGGAGAAGATCTGGGATGGTTTAGTGAAGAAGATAGTGAAAAAGAAGAAGAAGAAGTAACACAACAGGAAGCAGAAGGAGGCGCAGAAAAACCAGAAAAATTTGAAAAGAAAAAAAGAAATAAGAAAACATACTACACACCGTCACATATAGTAACAAGATACCGGAATAGATACAAAAAACAGGAAACAGAGAAAGGAAAGAAAAATTAAAAGAAAATGGAAAAATCAAAAACCTTAAAAAAAAATTCAGTAAACATTAATGGCCTGAATAGCCAAACCAAAAGAAGAAAAGTCTACCATCAATTAAAAAAAGAAAACTGTGAGATAATATGTTTACAAGAAACACACATAAAAATAAATGATCAAAAATACTTACAAAATAAAAAATTGGGGGAACTCTTTGTAGCATCAGATATCATCAAAAAAGAGGCGTAGCCATATATGCCAAAAACCATCTTAACCCAGAACTAGTATATAAAGCAAAAGACGGCAGAATAGTGGCGATTCAAATAACGAAACAACAGAAGAAAATCTTATTGTAAACATATACGCACCAAATCAAAAAACAAGAACAATTTTTCCAAAACTTAAAAACTTTATTAACAAAATACTGCAATATGGAAATTTTTATAATAGGTGACTTCAACGCGGTGTGGGATGAAGAAAAAGATAGGAAATCAAAAAGGAAAACAGGGAATAACTTAACCAAATCTTTTTTGCAAATGGCTGAAGAACACAAACTAATAGATATTTGGAGAGTAAGGAATGCGGAAAAAAAAGATTACACATATTACTCAGCAAGATACAACTCCTGGTCGAGGATAGATATGGCTTGGATATCAACAACTTTGGTTCCAGAAATAATTGATGCGGAAATACTCCCAAATACTTATGCAGACCATAGTCCCCTGATGATCACATTGAAAGATAAAAACAGAAGCGTAAGATGGAGAATGAATAAAAACTTACTAAAAGACAAGGAATTTGATAAAAAGATGCAAGAAGAAATCATAGAATTCTTCAAAATTAATCTACAGCCAGAAACAAAGATAGAAATAGTCTGGGATGCTTTCAAAGCTTTTTTGAGAGGATGTTTCATAAGTCAAGAGGCCTGGAAAAAGAAACAAAAACAAAAAAAACTGGGAAATCTGTGCCAACAAATAGGAAAAGAAGAAACAAAGTTAAAAAACAACACAGGAGGAACAGAGGAAATTAAAACTAACCTTAGAATTTTACATCATGAAATGAATTTATTACTGATGCAAGAAATAGCTAAAAATATTGAACTCTCCAAGCATTATTATTTTGAACACGCAAACAAGCCAACACGATGGTTGGCATATAACATCAAAAAACAAGAAGAAAAAAGGATTATCAAAGCCTTAGTGGACAAAGAAGGAGTAGAAAAACATAATGTATCAGAGATTAAGCGGGTAGTAGAACAGTTTTACAATATGCTGTATCATCAAGAGAAACAAGATAAAGCACAGATAAGAGACTATCTTGATAAACAAAATGGCAAGAAATTCGATGAGGCACAGAGAAAGCTGTTAAATGAACCTATTACCGTCTGTGAGATAACAGAGGCGTTAAAAAGACAGAAAAAAAATAAAGCACCAGGACCAGACGGAATACCGGTAGAAATATATAAGAAGTTTGAGGAATACCTTCTTATGCCATTTAAAGAAGTACTTCAAACGATAGTTAAAAGCTCAAAAATGCCAGAATCCTGGGAGGACGCTACAATATCATTAATTCACAAACCAGAGTCTAATGAGAAGGAAATACAAAATTATAGACCGATCTCCCTACTCAATGCAGACTATAAAATATTCGCAAGCATTGTAGCAGCAAGATTCAAAAAAGTACTACAACAAGTGATACATCAAGATCAAGCCGGTTTCCTCCCAAAGAGGCAGATGAAAAATAATATAAGAACAGTTATAAACCTGATCGAATACTATGAACAACATCCAGAGAAACAAATGGCTCTGATTTTTCTGGACGCGGAAAAAGCATTCGACAATGTCTCATGGGACTTTTTTATTAAACACGGATTATAAGATTTTTGCCTCAATTTTGGCAGCAAGATTGAAGAAAATATTAGTGCAAATAATACATAAAGATCAAGCGGGTTTCCTACCAAAAGGCAATTAAAAGACAACGTTAGAGTGATGCTAAATGTTTTGGAATATTACGAGATGAATCAAGATAAAGAAGTGGCGGAAAAAGCATTCGATAATGTAAGTTGGGATTTCATGATTCAGAAACTAGAGATATGGAACGCAGGAGAAAATTTCACCACAATGATAAAAGCAATCTATAAAACGCAAGTGGCAAAGATACTTGTTAATAAGGAATTAACAGAGAACATACAAATTCAAAAAGGAACTAGACAGGGGTGTCCCCTATCTCCACTGTTGTTTATATTTACCTTAGAGACGTTAATAGATCAAGTAAGAAACAGCACTTCAATTAAAGGATTAAAGATTAAAGGCGAAGAATTTAAATTACAAGCCTATGCAGATGATCTAGCATTCATATTAGAAGATCCAAAGATATCAATACCGAACTTGATTCAGTTGATACAAGAATATGGGGCACTCGCCGGTCTGAAAATTAATCTTAATAAAACGAAAATAATGACAAAGAACTGTTCAAGGAAACAAATGAATGAAATACAAGATATATCTAAAATGGAAATAGTGAAAAAGATCAAATATCTAGGAATTTGGATCACTAATAGAAACATCACGTTAAAAGAAGATAATTATAATAAATTATTTAAGGACGTCAAAAAAGATCTAGAAAATTGGAAAGATTTGAAAATATCATTGATGGGTAGAATTGCGGCGATTAAAATGAACATTCTACCTAGATTTTTATTCCTAGCGCAAACTATCCCAATTTTGAGAAAAGATGACTTTTTTATGGAATTTGGAAAAATATGTGATAAATTTGTATGGAGCAGTAAAAAAGCGAGGATAAAAAGAAAGAACATGCAAGATAAAAAAGAAAGAGGCGGCTTTGGCATGCCAAACTGGAAATTATACTATAAAGCAGCCGCTCTAATTTGGATAAAGGACTGGATAACATTAGAAAATAACAGACTATTGAAATTAGAAGGTCACAATCTTTTAATGGGTTGGCATAACTATATCTGGTATGAAGATGTTAAAACTATTAAAAACTTCCTACAACATACCATCAGAGGATCATTGATGATAATATGGAAAGAAATTAAAACACGACTATATTCGAAAACCCCAAAATGGGTGGCACCTATAGAAGCCTCTGCAATTTCAACAGTAGTTGAAAAAAACTATATGTTACCATATGAAGAACTATTAGACTCAACTAACAATTTAAAAACGGAAGAGCAAATGCTGAAACAAAACATTAAATTTTCATGGTGGGAGAAGGCACAACTAACCACTAGATATAACATGGATAAAAAGAGGGGCTTCTACAGTGAAAGAAACGATCTAGATAAAATATGGTTGTCATCCAGCGACAAATTGATTCAGAAAATATATCGGTTGTTAATGCAAGATTACATACCAGATGGAGAGATTAAAAGAACAATGTCAACATGGGAGAAAGACTTACATAAAACAATTAATATTGATCAATGGAAGAAGATGTGGAACTCAATAAAACTAATGAAAGCAATTCCATATAAAGAGAATATCTATAAGATGTTCTACAGATGGCATTGGACTCCCGAAAAATGTTTGTCTGAACAGGTAAATATATTCTATCAGGAACCAGTTACTAAAACGGGTCTGTCTGAAATGACAGAAAAAAAACATTAGTGACCAGTTCCTGAAATGGAATACATAGGCTGTCTGAAATCAGCGTAAATTTTCAGATGGTTAGCAGTGGTATTGTAGAATTGTCATCCTCTCATGCTACACTTCTTCACTTTTGTGTCCCACTCTAATGTCTGGTCAGACTAGATTCATGTGTTTCTTTAGTTGTACCTTGCGCCTCAGAAGTGTGTCTCAATAGACATGTGTGTGTTCTTTTGAGATATTTGTGGGCATCTGTTGGATAAATGATAAGATCCAGTCAGAAACATTAGACAGTCACACAGCCGCCTTATCAACTGCAGTTTTAAGTCTGTGGAAATGCTTTCTGAATGGAGGATTCAATTCAGGCAGGAACAATAAACTGCTGTTTGAATGCTTTGTAAAAAGCACCAGAAGTGCAGGGATTTGTGGTGGGAGATATTTGTATCTTATGTAATCAAAGAGCTACAGGTTTGGTGAGGGGACTGTTATGTACGTGGACCACCACCAGGGGTCCGCGGAACAAGCCAGAGCTTGGATCCTAGAACAATGGAAACTTCGGATCCTGGATCCCCCAGCCCCAACCAATAGCCACCTTGGTGGGACATTCAAACCCTCCAATGGGAGTGGGGGGTTGCTGGGTGGATATGTATATAGTTGGCCCTGTTGGCCGTTAGAGTTAGTCTTTGTCTGTGTTAAGTACAATAAACGTGTGATACAGTATGTCATCGTCCGAGTCCTCCATGTGGCGAACCCAGTACTTTTCATGTTCCAACCCTTTTATCATTCTAGTTGTCCTTTTCTGCATTTTTTCCAATGCTATAATATCCTTTTTGAGGTGTGGTGGCCAGAACTGTACACAGTACTCCAAATGAGGTTGCACCATTGATTTATACAGGGGCATTATGATACTGGCTGATTTGTTTTCAATTCCCTTCCTAATAATCCCGAGCATAACGTTGTCCTTTTGTATTGCAGTCACACACTGTCACGACATTTTCAGTGCGTTATCTACTACGACTCCAAGACCTCTCTCTTGGTCAGTCTCTGCTAATTCGGACCCCATCAATGTGCATTTATAGTTAGGATTTTTGGCTCCAATGTGCATCACTTTGCACTTGGCCACATTGAACCCTATTTGCCACACTGACAACCACTCGCCCATCCTCAGCAGATCCCTTTGGATTGCCTCACAATCCACCCTGGTTCTCACCACCCTGAACAACTTTGTATCATCCGCAAATTTAGCCACTTCACTGCTTACTCCCAACTCCAAATCATCAATAAACAAGTTAAAAAGCATCAGGCCAAGTTAATTGATTGAGTAAAAAAAGAAAAAAGAGGAACCAGGTGTTGGTTAATAAAACAGCAACTTTCTTGTCTGGGCAGATGCCTCTGGGATATTGGGTGATGTCTCCAGTGTTAAAAAGTCTTATGTTATTGAGAATGGTATGCCACTGAGCTGGGGGAGATAATTCATCACACCCTTTCTCTTCTTCCCTGAGATTTTCCAGTGTCACAGCTGTACTCAGGTGCCTTTATGAGACTCCTAAAGTTTTCGGATCCCCTATTTAAACCATGTCCAAAATAAGAAGGGAACTAACCAAGGGGGTCTTGGCTGGAGGAGGGGGCAGGGTCCTCACCAGGACAGGAATATGAAGAAAGGGGATACACAATGAAGTTGGATAAGAGGGTGACCAAATTTCAGATGTGGGTGTGAATTAACTATATATATATATATAAACAACCTTCTTAAAATACCATTCTCTAAAATGCTCTTTGGGCAAATATCACCAACAAGAAGTTGACTGCCTGACCTTTCCCAAAGCTTTTTTCACTGACAATGTCAGATGTGATGGACTAAAGTCATAACGAGTTTAGTTTTGTTCTCAGAAACAAGCAGAGAGTGATCCCTTTCTACAGCAATAAGCACTTAGTGTTCTGTGCAGCTGATGAACAACCCCCAAAGCTAGATGTTACCGTGGAGACTGTAAAAGGAGACAATACTATCTGTTTCCACTTCTCTCTTTATCCTTTTTTCCTGACCCTTAACCACCAAGGAGCTTTGACTACAAAACAAAGATGAGTCTGGTAATATATGTTGCAGATGTAGCTTATCTCTCCCCCCCCCTCGCCTGTTATCCACCGCTAGCTTTGAATTTGCCACAAATGAGAAAATTAAAAACATTTATTTAACTACTGAACACTTATCATAGGAGCTAGTCCAACAATTGCAAAGGCAGTGGGTAGATGCCCCAATGCAGAGAGAAGGCATACATGTGTGGAAAGAACCTTCCAGGTACGTATCCACAACTGGATGAATAACAAAAAACTCAGATAGGCTCAGAGGGCTTGCATAGTTCATCTCCTTTATTATATTGGGCCAAAATGGGGAGACAAACACATTCACACACAGCCTTTTTTCACCATTTCATAGAATCAGAACCATAAAGTTGGAAGGGACTTCCAAGGTCATCTAGTCCAACCCCCTGCACAATGCAGGAAATTCACAAATACCGCTCCCTCCACACCCGCAGTGACCACTGTTCCATGCCCAGAAGATGAAAAAAAAAAAATCCCTCTAGGATCCATGGCCAAACTGGCCTGGAGAAAAATTGCTTCCTGACCCCAAAGTGGCAATCAGCATTTCCCTGGGCGTGTAAGAAAGGGCCACAAGAACTAAGCACTGCCCGCCCTCTCATGGACTGCCTAAGTTCACAGAATCTGCATTGCTGTCACATGGCCATCTAGCCTCTGTTTGAAAACCTCCAAAGAAGGAGAGCCCACCACCTCCCAAGGAAGCCTGTTCCACTGAGGAACTGCTTTAACTGTCAGGAAGTTCCTAATGTTTAGCTGAAAACTCTTCTGATTTAATTTCAACCTGTTGGTTCTGGTCCAACCTTCTGGGGCAGCAGAAAACAACTGTGTACCATCTTCTATATGACAGCCCTTCAAGTACTTGAAGATAGTTATCATATTACCTCTCAGTCGTCTCCTCTCCCGGCTGAACATACCCAGCTCCTTCAACCTTTCCTCATAGGACTTGGTTTCCAGACCCCTCGCCATCTTCATTGATCTCCTCTGGACATGTTCCAGCTTGTCTATATCCTTCTTAAATTGTGGTGCCCAAAACTGAACACAATACTCTAGGTGAGGTCTAACGAGAGCAGAGTAAAGTGGTACCATCACTTCACGTGATCTGGACACTACACTTCTGTTGATACAGCCCAAAATTGCATTTGCCTTTTTAGCAACCACATCACACTGCTGACTCATGTTCAGTGTATGGTCTACTAAGGCCTTTTCGCACATACTACTGCCAAGACAAGTCTCCCCCAACCTATCATTATGCATCTGATTTTTCCTACCTAAATGCAGAACTTTACATTTAACAAGGCCTTTTTCATCAATTTTGAGGGATCATTGTGGAAGATAAATTTGTGATCCTTGATTGGCCAGAATTGCTCATGTAGTCACTACAAGAAGCACTACCCTAATTTTGGCCTTAGCATATAGCTAAAGTAGTTTACCCATATAGTAATGTAATATCTTGTACATGGTACTACACTACCAGGGATTACTTAAGCAACAATGTAACAGAGAATAACAAAGACTTCAGAAGTAGTTGGTCAAAGATGGTTTTAAAAAACCATTTTTATTTCACTTCTTTCTTTTGCAAGGCAAATCAATTTGTCTTTAATGTTGCCACATTTTCTGTCTCCTTGAACCAATTTTTCCTGGAAAATGTATGCATTTTAATGCTATTTGTGCATCAATAAATCAGCATTGAAAATTATGTGTACAAGCAAGAGCCCACAAAGAACTTGAAAGAGGCATCTCATTTCCCCTCTTATCCACTATTTCTTCTTTTCCTTTCCTGAAATCCCCTATAGCCTCTGCCCTTTTCCTGCTTTGTTCTGTTGTGAAGTTGTCAAAATCCAGGTGGAGCCTAGAGATCTCCTGGAATCACAACATATCTCCCAACTACAAAGTTCACTACCCTTTGGGTTGTCAGCTCCAGGAGCCTTAAGAGGATGTGGTTGGGGAGGGAAGCAACCTCAGCAGAGAATAATGCTATAGAGCTGCATTCCAAAGCAGCCATTTTCTCCAGGGGAACTGATTTCTTTCATCTAGAGATCCATGTAATTCCAGGTGATCTCCAGCCACCATCTGGAGGTTGGCAATCCTAGTTCCCTTGGAGGAAATGGCTACTTTGAATAATGGAGTCTATGACATTATACCTTTCAGAGTAGGGTTGCCAGCCACCAGATCCCAGCAGGGGATCCCCCACTTTGGGGGACTTTGATCTGCCACCACCCCCAAACTGGGACATTGTCATGCAATGTCCCTGACATGATGACATCATGTCATCATGACTTCTGAGTGATGTCACAGCACAAGTAATGTCACAGGGCGATGCTCTGATTTTGGGACAAACTTTATGGTTTTGAAGGCAAAACCTCCCACCTTTCTTCACAGTGAGGACCAAATCAGCTTACATTATCCCCCCTCCTCCATTTTATCCTCACAACAGCACTGTGAGGTAGGGTAGGATGAAGTATATGACTGGCCCAAAATCACCCAGTGAACTTCCACAGGCAGATGGGGATTTGAACCTAGGTTCCCCAGTTCTAACTGCTACACCACACTGGCTTTTGTAGGATGCCTGCTGTTGAACACTAGCAAGCAGCCAGGCCTAGTCGAGTCATGCAGGTTGGGTGGTATCAAGTCACCCAGAAGTTACTTCCAGGCCTAGTGTTGCCAACTTACCGTGGGATCTGGAGATCTCCCAGAATTACAACTGATCTCCAGACGACAGAGATCTTTTCCCCTGAAAGAAATGGCTGCTTTGGAGGGTGGACTCTATGGCATTATATCAGGCTGAGGCCTCTCCCCTCCCCCAACCCTGCCATCTCTAGATTCCACCACAAAATCTCCAGGAATTTCCCAACCTAGAGTTGGTAACCCTTACCCCAGGCCTGGCTCTGATGGAGGTAAAAGACAGGGGGAAAGCACAGGTCCTTTCCAGGGCTATTTTGGCCTTTGAGGGAGGACTTGTTGAAGGCTTTATTTAATGGGGGGATTTAACACCTCTGTGTGTTTGTTTTTTACTTTTCAGATTTTTCTGCAAACCTAGGTGGTCCCCCAAGTTTGCAGAAAAAATTGTTTTGGATGTGGCCCCAATCCAATCCACAGATTTGGATATCTGCAGATGGGGGCCACACATGGACATAGATATACAGGTGATATATGTGTATAGTATTAAGACAAATTTAGAAAAATCATGAACATTGCATATGCAAACCATGCAACATGTGCACACACTACAAAACTATTTACATAACAAAAGTAGAGATCCCAACCCTTTAACAAAAATATGTTTAAAAAAATTAAGAAACAAAATAGGAAATATTCAAGTGAGCCAAGTTAGTCTTGATAGAAAATAATGCTGTATTAAGAACATTCAGTTGCACTTTTTAGACTAGGGTTTTTTTGCTATTTGTAGAACATTGGTTTTTATAGATTATTTCCTAGTTCATCGGATGCTAATTGGACTATTAGCTGCTGATCAGCATCAGTCAACCCCTTATTAGCAGAGCAGCATAAATAAGGGGTGAGGCTTTCTCTGCATAATTTTATGTGCAATCTATTTGAAATTACTAGCAGTGCTGGTTGGGTTTGGAGCCAGGGTGAATTTGCCCCTGAACTGCCAGACGTTTAGGCTGCCTGTCAGGAATATTTTGCACTAAAGTTAGTAATTTTATTGTGCAATCCTAAGGCAGAGTTATACCCTTCGAAACTCATTGACTTCTGTGGTTTTAGAAGGGTGCACTGCTATTTAGTGAAGCATATCAGCCATTAATATATCTTGGGTAACCTACACTGCTGATGTCTTGTATCTTCATTTTGGGTACTGCAGCTGTTTCGGGTCAGTAATAAAGAAATCAGCTTGTTGTGTCCATGTCAGTGTCATAAACTTTTAAATGTACTTTCTCAATGAATCTGAAATATGTGACAATTCAGTAGCAGGTTTGGCAGTAACTCTCTAGAATAGTTTTCATGATTGTCTGCAGTCGATCTTCATGAAGGATGTTAGTATATAATAACTCTACATCCATTTTGGCTAATAGTTCCTTTTGGGAAAACAGAATTGTCCAGAAGAGCATTTTTATAAAAGTAACAGAGCTACAGTATAAAGGAATGGTTTAGGAAAGTGATTTTATACAAAGTACAGGACTATGCCACCATGATTGGTATGGATATTGTTTGTTTATTGTATGCGTTATTCTGCTCTTACCCCATTACTTTTTACTTTTGTAATTCCATTTTTTGCACTGTTTGTAACATCATGTCTGATACTTTTTTGCCTTTTTCCAGTTGTTATACTCCTGTTGCTTTTCTTATTGGATCTCTTTGATTGCATTGCTTTATACTGTGTGATCTCCTTTGAGTCTTATTATTTTATTTATTTATATTATTCAATTTATACCCCGCCCTCCCCGCTACGCGGACTCAGGGTGGCTTACAAGGGCATACGCCAATATAAAACATATTTAAAACCATTTAAAACCATCACTATGCAAATAACATTACAACCAATTATTAACAAAGTGCTCTAGATGTTATTTCACAGATGGCGTGTTTCACTGCTCTATTGCTAGTACTCTGTACCTCAGTATCATCTGCTCCAGGGAGACACAGATGTTCCCTTTTCCAGGGCCAGGTAAGATGGAACAATAATGATGGTGGTAGTGGCGGCTCCTATTTGTACGCCTGGTGGAAGAGCTCCATCTTACAGGCCCTGCGGAACTGTACAAGGTCCCGCAGGGCCCGGATCTCCACCGGGAGCTCATTCCACCAGGTAGGAGCCGCCACCGAAAAAGTCCTGGCCCTGGTAGCGGCTAGCCTGGCCTCTCTGGGACCTGGGATTGCCAGGAGATGTTGCGTCCCAGACCGAAGTGCTCGTGGGGAAACATATGAGGAAAGGCGGTCCCTTAGGTAAGCTGGACCGGCAGCCCCATGTAGAGAGCGTTGCAGTAGTCTAGCCTTGAGGTGACCGTCACATGGATCACCGTGGCCAAGTCACTGTGGTTGAGGAAGGGAACCAACTGCCGCACCAGCCGTAGATGGTAGAAGGCTGACTTGGCAGTGGCTGCCACCTGAGCCTCCATAGTTAACGAGGAGTCCAGGAGCACTCCCAAACTCCTAACCTCCGGCGTTGGCACCAAAGGGACCCCATCGAAGGTCGGGAGAGGGAGCCCCAACCCCAGGCCTCCACGACTCAGCCCCAGGACCTCCATCTTCGCCGGGTTTAACTTCAGCCTGCTCAGTCGGAGCCAACCAGCCACGGCCGGTAGTGCCCGGTGCAGATCTTCAGGGACAGAGCTCGACCGGCCGCCCAACATCAGATAGAGCTGGGTGTCATCAGCATATTGGTGACACCCAAGCCCATGTCTCCGGGCAATCTGGGTAAGGGGGCGCATGTAGATGTTAAACAATAACGGGGAAAGAACAGCCCCCTGAGGCACCCCACACACAAGAGGGTGTCTCCGGGACTGCTGCTCCCCTATCACCACCCTTTGTCACCGACCCTGGAGAAAAGAGGTAAGCCATTGAAGGGCGAGCCCCTGAATCCCCACGTCAGCAAGGTGGTGGGTCAGCAGCTGGTGGTCGACCATATCGAATGCGGCCGACAGATCTAACAACAACAGCGCCGCCACACCACCTCGACCCAGATGCTGTCGGAGGTCGTCAGTAAGGGCGACCAATACAGTCTCTGTCCCATGCCCTTGGTGAGAAAAGTAAGCTATGAAATAAACAAATATTCTTAAGTTTAACCATTCAGGAAGTATTTATTTGTCTGTTTATTTTACTAAATTGGTTTACTAAGGCCCCAGTCACACGGGCTGGATATCGTGGGGAGGAGGCATGGCAAATCCTCCACGTTTGATCCACGATTATGCAATCAGACATGCCGGCGGCACACCACGGGTCCTTCCCTTGGCGCCGGGGCATAACCAAGGGGCCGGAGGAGAAAGACGCGTGCTAGCGTGATCACACCACGGGAGTCTGGAGGCAGCCCGTGGCAAACCATTTGCCGGTACTTTGGAGGAACTGCTTTTTTATCACGCATTTTCGGCGGTAAGCCACAGGTTGGCCACGGGTGCGCTCCACTTCCCAGATGTTGGGGTGTGATCGCGCACGGATAATCCGTCCACAACCTGTGGCTCTCCCGCAGCAAAGTCGCCATGTGACCGGGACCTAAATTGATTTATATCCCATTTTTCTCCCTTATGGGGACCCAAAGTAGCCACTAACAACATTCTCCCCTTCTTCATTTTATCCTCACAACAACCTTGTGAGGTAGGTTAGACTGAGTATATGAATGGCCTTTTAAATAACTGGAATCATCTGACAATGAAATGAATGGGTTAACCTATAATGTTTAAAGGGAGATGAAATGGCTATTTCTTTTATAGCTGCAAGCATTTTTTTCTAGCATTCACTAATCACTGGAAATTCTCCTATTTGATTTAACTAGACTATGAAAGGTTGACACTTTTCCTTTAGAATTTATATCCTTCTTAAACACTGTTTAAAGATACCTTCTGTTCAAACTGCAGTCTTCATTACTGTAGATTTTATTTTGTCCTTCATTACATATAAAGCTACAGCATTGTGACTTTCGTATCAATCTGTTTCAAACAAGCTTTATTGCTGTAGTCAAATGACACTGCAAAACAGGTTAAAACTATTAATACAAATAAAAAGCATCATTTATGAACAAGTTACTCATTAATAAAATACAAAAATCATAAATATTTATCCTTATTAGTCAGAGACTTTGCTTACTTTACAATACAAAATAGTATTTTGCACCTCTGTTTTCCCACATGACTTGCTCAAAGTTTCTTTGATGCATTTACAAATAATGCAGCTTGATAAGATATACGTTAATTTTTGTCAGACAACAAATAGATTATTTTACCCTGTGGTGACCAACAAATACACTGAAATTTTTAAAAAGACTAAAATTTCCCTCATGGGGAAACAGACAATGGCCAATACAATAAGTATTAAACTATCAGTGCAATCTTGGGGAGAGGGCAAAAGTGTTCAGGGAGCCGACTAGCTGTTAAGCCAGTGTGTCAACATAAGTGAGATTTCTGCCACCTCAGCACCTTGGTGCTGCTCCATGGTCCTGCCCACTGGTAGCCATCTGCTGGGGCAGTGGTGGTCTCAGGGTTGCATTGCCCATCTTCAGTACAACCACTTTGACATATACCCAATATTTCTTTGATAGGGATATGTCGATAATTGCTCTCCAAATATCCTGTAGGCATCTGTGGAATTCTCTGTTCTGTGAGCTTTCCTCAAATTTGGAAAAGATATTCCTCAAATAACCAGAGATAAAACGATCTTTTTTAAAAAAAAAAACGAGTCCAAATAAGAGGATCGGTTATTTACTACTTCTCTATCCAAGTTTATATTGAATTTATAATTCTGCTTATTATGTAGGCTTTGCTGAAACCTCTAAGTAGTTGCATACCATGGGGGTACTGAATATTGCATCATTTTATCTTGGCAAACCTGGGCCCAACCCACCCCATCTCAGCATAATTGTTTGATAACCTAGAGTCCACCATATAATTTAATCTACTCCAGTGCTGAACTGTCCTTTTATGTTCTCTAGAATCAATCTGTTACTGATTTGTAATGTTCAACATAGTTAGCCATTGTTGTATTTGGTCAGAAGAGCTGTGATGCTGTCCACGGTTGTGACACATGGCAGTTTGGATCCTGTCTAAAACTTCAGCACATAGAGGGACTTCTATGTATAGAAGTGTGATCTCTTCACCTCTCTATCCTTTTGCAACCCCAAATGCCCGTCAATGATTTTTCGGGGGGACACAGAGCCATCAGGAGTGATATGTGAAGAGGAGGACTGCCATGGGAGGAAGGAAATCAGTGAAAATTGCTCCCCCCCCCCTTGCATGTGCAACTTTTTTCAATGGAATCCAGCCCACTGTCTACATGCTGACATTTTAAATCTATTCTATTGCTCAAGTGATGTTCTTCATCAAGTGATGTTCTTCATCAGGTGATACTGAAATAGTCACATGCGGGGAAAGTGCTGTGAAGAAGGAGGAGGAGGAGGATGGATTTATACTCCACCCTTCACTTGGAGTCTCAGAGTGGCTTAAAAACTCCTTTCCCCTCCCCACAACAGACACGCTGTGAGGTAGGTGGGGCTGAGAGAGCTCTTTCAAGAACGGCTCTTTTCAAGAACAGCTCTGATGGAACTATGGCTTGCCTAAGGTCATCCAGCAGCTGCAAATGGAGGATGGGGGAATCAAACCTGGTTCTCCCAGATTAGAATCCACACACTTAACCACTACACCAAACTACAGCAAAAATTTCTTTACAGTAATGCATATCTCTCCCTTATTATAAAAGAGTTTTGGGTGCCAGAATTCTAAAATTGGCCCCTTTAGTGTTAGGCCGAAAAAACTGCCACTCGGAAGACACTGGCTGGGTTCATTGGCTGCTTTGTGCAGTCCCGGCCAGCGTTCCAAGGTCATTTACATATGGAAGCTGATTGGACTACACTCCATTCCACACCTCAAACTCACCCCCCCCCCCGCAAGGCAGTTGGAATTTTCAGTTGGGAGAGGAGAATGATGTCAGCTGCTCCCTAGGCAGAGGCTGTGTGTGTGTGTGTGGGGGGGGTTGTAAAGACAGACAGGCAGATAAACGTTGGCTGATGGTTGCCAACTCCAGGTTTGAACTCCAGGACATAGGGTTGCCAACTCCAGGTTGGAAACTTCCAGGATATTTTAGGGATGAAGCCTGCTGAGGGTGGGATCTGAGGAGGAGGAGGAAGAGGGGGACCTCAGACAGATACAATGCCATGCTGCCCACACTCCAGACAAGCTGTTGCCAGTCTCCAGGTGACAGCTGGAGAGATCTTAAAGCTTTGGTGCTACTTCAAAGTTCCCCAGGAGCCCAAAACAGAGTAGTGTTTTGGAAAATCTTGAGGAATTGTTTGGTGCATTTACGATGGGGCTCCTGGGGAACTATTGTTGCCAATCTTGGCCCAGCAGCCATCAAACCATTCTCTTCAACCCCCTGCTGTGCAGCTGACTTTCCCCTAGGGTTGCCAATCTCCAGGTGGGACCTGGAGATCTCCCACTGCTACAATTGATCTCCAGATGACAGAGATCAGTTCCCCTAGAGAAAATGACTGCTTTAGGAGGGTAGACCCTATGACATTATACCTGCTGAGTCCTTCCGCCCCCCCCCCGCCCAATGCTGCCCTCTACAGAATCCACCCCCCAAACCTCCAGGTATTTCCCTCCTTAGAGCTGGCAACCCTACATTCCCCTCAGTGCCTGTTGGGAGTGGGTGGTGGGGGAGGGGAAGGGAGTGGGCGACCGGAGGCTTCTGCCTCCTGTCTCCGGTCCTGGAGTGGGGAAGGGTGGAAACGGACCCGGCAGCCGGAGGCTTGCACCTCCAGTCGCCGGCCCTGGAGTGAGTGGGGTTGAGTGGGGGGAAACGGACCCTGCGGCCGGATGTCGGCCCTGGAGTGGGTGGGGGTGG
>NW_015164747.1:163665-196744 GCF_001447785.1 Gekko japonicus
GCCGATGCCTCCGTCGCCTGGCTGGAGTGGCCGCGGGGGAGTCTGGAGTCGGGCGGCCGCTGGTGGGAGCCGCGGGTGCCCGGGCCGAGATTGGGGGGGCAAGGCGGGCGACAGAAGGCCGATGCCTCCGTCGCCCGGCCCTCTACAGAATCCACCCCCCAAACCTCCAGGTATTTCCCTCCTTAGAGCTGGCAACCCTACATTCCCCTCAGTGCCTGTTGGTAGGCAACTAAGCTTGGTCCTGTCACCTACTTTGGCCTTTGGGAGAAAACACATTGGGGCCAATCCTGATAGGGTTGCCAACTCCAGATGGGAAATTCCTGGAGACTTGAGGGATGGAGCCTGAAGAGGGTGAGGTTTGAGGAGGGGTGGGACCTCAGACAGGTACACTGCCATAGACTCCACCCTCCAAACCAGTCAGTCTCACATAGGGAACCATTGTTGCCAATCTCCAGGTGAGGGCTGGAGAGCACTCAGTATTACAACTGCTCTGCAGAAGGGAGGGCAGAAGTCAGCTGAAGTCAAAGGGGCAGATAATGGTAGGTTGGTGGCTAGCTGGGAAGGAGATGGGGTTGCCAACTACATGCTGACAAATTCCTGGGGATTTGAGGGGTGGAGCCTGGAGAGGGTGGGGTTTGCAGAGGGGTGGGACCTCAGACAGGTAGAATGCCATAGACTCCACCTTCCAAA
The DNA here is from genome assembly GCF_001447785.1 of Gekko japonicus. NCBI lineage: Eukaryota > Metazoa > Chordata > Lepidosauria > Squamata > Gekkonidae > Gekko > Gekko japonicus. The sequence goes on from NW_015164747.1 coordinate 164,356, forward strand.
CCAGCCATTTTGTCCTGGGTAACAATTGTTGCCAATCTCCAGGTGAGGGCTACAGATTACTCACAATTACAACTGCTCTTCAGGTAGCAGAGATCAGTTCCTCTGGAGAAAACAGTGGACTCTGTCATTATACCCTGCTGAGGTCAGCACAGCAAATTGACACTGTTTGCCCAAAGCCAGAGCACTGCCCCAGAGCCTCTTTCTAGATCCCGTTGTATTGCTTTCACAACGGGCTTTACTGCTAGTAGATCATATTAGTAATTTCTTTACAATAATGCATAGAGATCATACTGGAGAGCCATTCATATCTGTGTCTAGGAATGGGCAGCCTTGTGCATATCATCTTCTGAGAGCTCATGGATAGGCATAGCTGTTCTGCACACAATACATGATTGCTGTAATGAGGGTAATTACTTACAAAAGAAGGAGCAATAGCCATTAGTTGGCTTACCTATGTCGTTTAGTTGGTAGCTTATATGACTGGAAAGATTGCTGAGAAGCAAATCACAACTTTAATAAATTGTCATCTGTAATTATAAAGGAGAGCTCAGAGCTGAGACAACTCCAAGCCTACCTTGTCATACCAGCATTAGCAACACACTGATGAAGAGGAAGTCTTCTTTCACAAGTAGACATTACCCCATCAATCACCTTGCATTCAGGAGAAAAACTGACATTGTCATGATATGGTTCTTAAAGCTAAAGTAATAAATTCTATACAATTGGCAAGCCTGCAGTGTCCCTAATTTATTCATTACCCACCCTGGAAAATAATTAAGTCATGCTTTCTTTCCTGGTACTTCATTACAGTTTAGCCTTTTTGCTGCTGCAGCCAGTGACTGAATGCTTATTAAAATAAATTAGCTGCAAAACTTTTAACTCTGTCTTAAAGAAAAACTAATCCACTTTTCTAGTGGAAGCAACATTGATTAAATAAAGCTAGTTTCATGCAGAGCAGACTAATTCCTTTAGCCACAGTTCCCAATCTTAAATCATGTTGTATCTGTATTAGTCTGAGCAGGATATAATGAGCTGTGAGTTTATAATTGCCATTAGCCACTTTCAGAAAGCACTTTTAGTGGCAGGATGGGCCATTTTATAGCTCCATACATTTACTCAGGCACACCCAGATTTCTGCTTTAATGAGGCTCTTTTAGATATATTAACTTGATGTGTGGATGTTGCTGGAGGTTGGCATAGCTAAGTTGTTGGTAGCATGCTGACCTGTTAAGTCAGTCAGCCGCTTCAAGCCAGCACTGCCATTTTGGTATTTACTTAGTATGAGGCCTAGCTACAGTAGACATGGGCAAAACTATCAAACAAACAAAATGGACAGTACTCCTGAGCTGGTCAGGCCCCATGTGAAGATTATGTCCCACAGTTCTTTGACAAGACTTAATTTAGATGTGTGTCTTCGTCCTAGACAGTATAGAGTCCTGTTAGGCCAAATTGCTCAAGGTCTGACCAAAAATTGAAGCCGCACTGATTTGTGATAATCTTCTAATATCTCTCTATAATATAATTCTGTTTTGGTCATGGACTCTCCTGGACTTTCCACACGGCGCCAAAATAACTTGGCTCAATCATCTGTCACTCAGAATGTGTCCCTAGCCACTGGCTGCGTTGCCTGAGTCCCACCCAATCACCACTCAAGAGTACTCGCGTGCCATTGGCCGGGTGCTGGGTTTGCTCCCCACCCACTCCTTCAGCCACTGTGCCCTCTCAGAATTTCTGGCAGACGGCTTTCTCTCTTGACGAAGACAATTGCCTCCTGTGTGAGACTAACGTTCCCCCTCAGTAGCTGTTGGTAGGTGTAACGAAATGGTAGTTACCTGTGTCTATAAGATGGCTGCAGTCTCTGTGTTTAAAATGTTCCCCCAGAAGGCTTAATTGAGCTGTAGTTCCAGAGAGGGGCCTGCAGGGAGTTGAATGGGGCTTCCTCATCTGCTGACCTACAGTTCCCATTTGCAGCAAGGCCAAAAAGTGTGGGAAAAGAGGGACCGTCCCAAGGGGCAGGCCAGCATCAATATAGACTCCAGCTAGGCCACAAGACAGAGACGTGGGGAACCCTGGGAGGCAGCAGAAATTCATGCCACTCCACAGTTGGCTGGACTGGGGAATGAATGGAAGTTTCCCTGCTCTCTTGGGTAACAGAGAGAGAGGCTGAAGCAGAGCCAGTCGAAGAAGAGATCGTATCTTGAGCCCACAACCTCCAGAGCTAGAGAGTGTTGTGTGCAGGGAAAGAGGATTGCGGTTAACCCCTGTTGGTTTCTGGTGTGTGCTTACACCTACAGTTGAGCCTTATTTATTTAGTGTGTGTGCACTCCATAATTGTGTAAATAGTTAAATTCTTTTATTTGGGCTAATAATCTGTGTTGTGTTCTGACCACATAGTCTCCCCTGCTCTGCACAATACTAAAGGGAGGGGGTAGTCCAGGGAAGCAAGGAAAGGCTAGACTCTTGGGTTACCAACTTTCCAGGGATCCCCAAAGACTGGGGATTCCATTTCCAAATACGGAAATTCGGCCAGAGGGGTATCACTGTCCCTCTAAAAAGGCACTGACAATTCAGAAAAAGTAGAAGAAGAGATTGGATTTATACCCCGCCCTTCACTACCCAAAGGAGTCTCAGAAATAGAGCGGCTTACAAACTCCTTTCCCTTCCCCTCCCCACAACAGACACTCTGTGAGATAGGTGGGGCTGAGAGATCTCTGACAGAAACTGCTCTCTTTCAAGAACAGCTGTGCCAGAACTATGGCTTGCCCAAGGTCATCCAGCAGGTGCAAGTGGAGGAGTGGGGAATCAAACCCGGTTCCCCCAGATTAGAGTCCGCGCACTTAACCACTACACCAAAATGAGTCATTGCAGCAAACTTAAGCAGTGAGATATGCCCATGGGATGAGTGTGGGAGGCGAACAGCTGAGTTGTAAACTGGAGCCCACTTTGCCACAGTAGGCAACCAAGCTTGGTTCAGACAAAGGAAGGAAACCCTTTGCAGGCCTTCATGAGGAACTCATTGGGGCTAGTCCTTGATAGGATTCCCAGCTCCAGGTAGGGAGATTCCTGGAGATTTTCTGGTAGAGTCTATGGAAGTCAGGGTTTGGGGAGGGGAGAGGCCTCAGCTGAACAGAATGCCATAAAGCCCACCTTCCAAAGCAGTTATTTTCTCGGGGGGGAGAGATCTGTTGTCTGGAGTTCAGTTGTGAGACCTGGTGATCTTCAGACTCCACCTGGAGGTTGGCTACCCTAGGCATCGCAGTCAGTGCTTCGGAGCAGGGTCTGCTAGATCCAGGTTCTTGCTATAGAAGCTGAGTGGGTGATTTTGGACCTGTCACAGATTTTTAGCCTAACCTACCTCACAGGGTTGTTGTGTGAGTCAAAGGGAGGGAGAATGATGTAAGCTGCTTTGGTCCCCATTGCAGAGAAAGACTACTTTTCCTCCTGGGAAACCATTGTTGCCAATCTCCAGGTGAGAGCTAGAGATCACTTAGAATTACAACTGCTCTCCAGATGGCAGAGATCAGTATCTCTGGAGAATATGGTGAACTTTGTGTCCTTATACCCTGCTGAGATGCCCCCCCCCCATGATAGCCAATGTGACGTGGCAGTCAGGGTTTCAGAGCACTGTAGAGGCTGCAGGTGGGTGGGTGGGGGAGATGGAAAGCTGAAGAGTGAGGGGGAAATAAAGGTAGGTTGATGATCGGCTGGGAAAGATATAGGGTTGCCAACTCCAGGTGGGAAGTTCCTGGATATTTGAGGGATGGAACCTGGAGAGGGTGAGGTTTGAGGAGGGGTGGGACCTCAGACAGGTACAATGCCATAGACTCCACCCTCCCAACCAGCCATTCCCTCCTGGGGAACCACTGTTGCCAATCTCCAATTGAGAAATGAAGATCACTTAGAATTACAACTAATCTGAGGCGGCAGAAGTCAGCTGCAGTCAGAGGGGGCAGATAATGGTAGGCTGATGATTAGCTGGGAAGGAGATGGTTGGGAAATTCCTCAATATTTGAGGGGTGAAGCCTGGAGAGGGTGAGGTTTGAGGAGGGGCTGGACCTCAGAAGACTCCACTCTCCAAACCAGCCATTTCCTCCAGAGTAACAATTGTTGCAAATCTCCAGTTGAGGGCTGGAGATCTCTCAAAATTACAACTGCTCTTCAGGTAGCAGAGATCAGTTCCTCTGGATAAAATGGTGGACTCTGTGTCATTATACCCTGCTGAGGTTGCCACAGCAAATTAACACCGAGTGTCCAAGGCCTTGGCACTCTCCCAGAGCCTATTTCTAGAGCTTGTTGTATTTATTTCCACAATGGGCCTTACTCCTATCCTATTATTATATATAAAAGACTTTTCGTGTAGCTCCTGGACACGCCCCCAAAGCCTTTGGGCCACTCAGCTGCCGCTCTCATTGTCTCCCAATCCCCTGGCAGGCTGTCTTGCATTAGTCCTGCCCCCCCCCCGCACAGAGCTGGTGCCCGGCCTCTCAGCCTCACTATGCTGGGAGGCGCCAGGCGCCACAGATGCTCCAGCAGGCGAAAGGGGTTGTGCTCGACCACAGACACCTGCAGGTGGCCGGCTGGCCAGCGAGCAGCCAACAGGGTGCCAGGGCCAGATGGAGTGGGGCCCGAGCCCACTCATGGAGCTGGGAAATGAGGCAGCGCAGGCAAGCAGCCCCCCAGCCCCCCTCCTCCTGGCCCACCTGCCAAGGCAGGCAAGCCAGGAAGGGACCAGGCAGCCATTGAAAGCTCTCCCCACGGCTTTTCCTGCCCAGCCACCAAAGTGGACAAGCTGGAGAAGCCTCCCAGGGGCCCCTCCCCCTCCTGAGCCACCCACCAAGGTAGGTGAGCCAGGAAGGGACCAGGGAGGCACTTAAAGTCCTCCCTGTTGCTTCTCCTGCCCACCTGCCAATGTGGACGAGTAGGAGAAGCCACAGGAGAAGACTCCTAGGGGCCCCCCTCCTGGCCTGCCCGCCAAGACTGGCGAGCCAGGAAGGGACTTGGGAGGCACCCAAAGCCCTTCCTGTGGCTTTTCCTGCCCGCCCACCAAGGTGGACGAGCAGAAGAGGCCACCCAGGGACCCCCGCCCCCTCCTGGCCCACCCGCCAAGGCAGAAGAGCCAGGGAGGTGCCAGGGAGGCACTTAAAGCCCTCCCTGTGGCTTCTCCTGTCCGCCCATCAAAGAGGACGAGCAGAAGAAACCACAGGAGCTGCATCCCAGGGCCCCCCTGCCCCCTCCTGGCCTGCCCGCCGATGCAGGCAAGCCAGAAAGGGACTGGGGAAACACCCAAAGCCCTCCCCGTTGCTTTTCCTGCCTGCGTGCTGAAGTGGATGAGCAGGGGAGGCCACCTGGCCCGCCCGCCGAGGCAGCCAAGCAGGAAGGGGCCAGGGAGGCACAAGCAGGAGAAGCCTCCAGAAGCCCCCCCCACGAGCCCCATCCTGGCCCGCCTGCCCAGGCCTCCAAGCCAGGAAGGGCGGAGAGGGGGGCCACCAGCCACTGCTGCAGGACCCCGCGCTCACTCATGCCACCTTCCTAGAGCTCGTTGCATTTGTTTCCGCAACGAGCCTTTCTCCTAGTTTTGTTATAAATCCAATCCATCTGTCAAATGTATCTATAAATAGGGCAATATTTTGGATAACTGTCAAGAACCCAAGCCTGGGTCACCATTCTTTTTGCAAGTGAACAGTACCCCGCCCCATGGTTCCTTGGGGTTAAATGCACACAAATAAAGCAGACCTTTGTAAAAGTGTATAAAAGTGTATTAAAATTTAAAAAGAGAGAATATTATTATGCAGCACAGTCTCTTCCACTTAACAGCAAAAAAACAACAAAGCTAACTTTCTAATACATTCAATACCTGGTATTAGATGGCACAGCCTGTTAGAATACAAGATTTATTTATTTATTTATTTATATTTATTTATTAGACTTTTACCTTGCCCTCCCACCTAGGCGGCTCAGGGTGCCTTACAATAGTTTAAAAAACAGTATAACAATTAATATGATATCAAGTCTAAAACAAGAGTCCAAGCTAGAGCCTTAAGAGTTCTCTACATGTAGCATGATATAGCACAATAAATAGCATGGTGAAATCATAAAGTTAGCATGGCTTGCCTATGGCCTAATTATAGTCTTTTGACATCTGGTACCAAGTATTCGCCCAAACCCAGTCAGGGAGCTTGCTTGATGGAACTCTACAGAAGATATTAACATCCACTCCTGGTTCTCCCCCTCCCATCCAGTTACACAGCTGAACACAGGTCCTCACAGTTGAACAATTACCACATTCTAGAATCTGGCCTTAAAAGAGATAAGGTGTCATGGGCCCTGGCTCAGCCGAGGCTGATTTTCCCTCAGAGGAGGAAGAGGCATCGAGCAACCCAGCCTCCTCCAGTGTCAGCCCAGGAGAGGAACCTTTGCCAGCAGCTGAGGAAGAAGAGGCTCCAGCATCTGTGCAGGAGGTGCAGCAAGGTGAAGAGCCTGAGGTGCAGTCAGAGGAAGAACCTGGTTTAGAGCCACCTTGAGACACCTTGAGGCCAGAGTCCCCACCTAGCTCACCTGAATGTCCTAGACGTAGGGTACACCAGTGTCTGGATGTGCAGGAGAGAAGGAGGAGTGCCAGAATCAGCTGTTGCAAAGTCAATGTGATGGGCTTTGAGTCTTTGCAGGTTGCCTCCCAGGGAAGGGAGGATCCAGTCATAAGCAGCCACACTCACCTGCCTCGATGTGGACACAACCGTGCAATCTTGGACCTTGTTCCAGCTGCCACCCTCCACTCATCGCCCCTGAGAACTCTGATTGATCTCCCGGCAGGGACCCCTGGCATTGTTTCTTGGCTTGGTTTGGTATACTGTGTTCGTGGCAACTGGCCAAGAGATAAGGAGAGTATAGGCAGAGAGGCCCAGTTATGGACACCTGCAAGCTGGAGTAGGCTTGCTAAAATCACAATTACCCTTTAGGGGGAATCAGGGTACTTTGCCTCCCAATAACACTGTACATGATTTAGTAAAGTTGCTATACTACACACATTCAAGAAACTTTCCAGGTATGCATAAAAATAGGAGTTTTTAAACAAAAGAAAAAGAAACAATAACCACCTGATAAAACCACAACAGCCTGATGAGAACTAAATGCAATCCAGGAAGAATGGAATGTTGAAAGCAGTTGAGAGTGAGTTAAAGAAAAAAGATGGATGAGGTGAGGGAATTTGCTGATAAGGCCCTGTGATCTTTAAAATAGTGTTTTGGGGGATGGTATAGCAGAATATCCAAATTGTTCTTCCTCTCAGTTTTTCATAGTCCCTCAGTTTAAATAAAATTCCTTAATGTATTAAAATCATCAGGAATAATGCCATATTTTAACCAGTTGGATCAGCAAACAGATGGTAAAGACTTCAAGTGTTATTCAACAGATATATTTTGTACACATAACTGTGTGTCTGCAAATGGACTTCATTTTCAAGTGTGACCCCTGCACCATAGATCATACTCAAAATTTGTCCTGTTAGGGCAGTATAGCTGCTTTGCAGAAGAACAATACAGGTAAGGGGTCTCATGGTTACACATGGATTTGTTGACTGCCCTCCCTTCCTTAATCAGATTTCTTTGTCTCCAAAGACACACCTTCTCAGATGCTTAAGCAACATAACAAATTAGAGCATGACTTTAAAAGAAGTATATAGCCTTCACAATGAAGAACTCTCAAAGGTTCAGTTGTCCCATTTAGGCTCACTGGACAGTGTACACATCTTAGACCATTTATGGACTGATAAAGTCCAATTTTTAATACAGGTTAAAAGTAACCGAAAAAGACTCCTTCAAGCACAGGAGTACCAAAAATACTTCAGTGGAACTGGCAGATCTAGGATAACTTTCCTATGTGAATTTGTAGAAGTGAAAAATATGGGAGGGCTATTGGTTGTTGAACTTGTTTGAGTTTGGCACTCCTACCTTAGGATGTCATGTTAGAGGCTGTAGGAAGCTGTGTTCTCTCTTCACCCAATACCAGCCAATCTGGAAGGTTCCCTTTCTCAGTCCCTCTTTCCCACTGCTCTGCCACCCACTCCACACCACCTGGCCCCACAAAATATGGGCCATGTTAAATTGGGCCCTTTCTACTTGTGGACTCCATCTCTTATGGGGGGGGGGAGAGGCTCCCTCAGCTATACTCACTCCCCAATGCAAGAACCACACTTGCTACAGATTTGGAAATTATGTGCATTTAGTTAAATCCAAGCCACCACCCCCCACAAAAAATCTTATCAGTATTTTGTGGGCATTGATTAGGCCAGATAGTGATTTTGGATATTGTTTGTCTACCTGAAATAGCCAAGTCCCCCAAATCCCCAAAATATTCAGGATTTTTGGGACCACCAGATGGATGAACAAAGGAAATTTAAAGGGATCGCAGTCTCTTTAAATGCCTTCCAGGTGAACTCACCTCAGCTGGGGTTGGCTCCTCTTGCAGCTCAGTTTAAACTGAGTTGCAAAAGGAACCAACTGAGGATCAGCCAGGGCAGCGGGAGCTGACAGCTCTGCACAACCACAGCTGGGGCTGCTGGGTCCTCTTGCAGCTCAGTTTAAACCAACCTGCAAGAGGAGCTAGCCCCAGCTGAGGCGGTGCAGAGGTCTCAGCTCTTGCCACCCCAGCTGATCCTCTTTTGCAGCCCTGAGCTCTCTTGGAGCTCCAGGGCAATGGGAGTTGCAAGAGGAATCAGCCCCAGCTGAGGCAGCATGGAGCTCTCAGCTCCCACCACCTCAGTTGATCCTGGGATAGCTCCTCTTGCAGCTCAATTCTCCATTATACCCTATGGAAAGTAATAGTCCCCATGGGGTATAATTGAGCTGGGGGGGGAATCTGGTATCCCGGATATTTCTAGAGCCTGAATAACATACCGGTATTGGGATTCAGGAATATCAGAAAAGATCAATATTTTGGGGGTTCAATATACCAGAATCCTAAAACTACTACTACTATTATTTTTGCACATGCCTAGTCTATAACTTGGGGCCTCGGTGGCTCAAAGGTTAAGACACTGAGCTGCAGTCTGGAAGGTCTGTAGTTTGGCAGTTCAAGACCGTAGTGCCACATGACAGAGTGAGCTCCTGTTTCTGGCTCCAGCTCCTGCCAACCTAGCAGTTTGAAAGCAAGAAATTGCAAGTAGATATATAGGTACCACTTCAGTGGGAAGGTAACAGCATTCTGTGCACCCTAGTTTTTAGTCATGCTGGCCGCATGACTGCAGAAATGTTTTCAGACAGTGCTGGCTCTTTGGCTTGGAAACAGAGATGAGCACTGCCCCCTAGAGTCGGATTCAACTGGCTTACGAGCAAGGGAAACATTTTTAGTATATAATTCAGTGGCAGAATATTTGCTTTGTATGCTGAAGGTTCATGTTTCAGTCCTTGACATCTTCAGTTGAAGAATGTCCAGTAATATGTGTTATGAAAGACTTTTGTCTGCCTGAGACCCTAGAGAACATTTCCAAGAGACAGAAGGCAATACTGGGCTTTATGGGCCAATGGTCTGAATTTTTGTACATAGCCGCTTCATTTAGAATATTCTTTCTCAAGCCATATTTGGAGAATACAGATAAACTGGTTTAAGGTTTAATTTTTAAAATACTCCCTTAATTAAGAAACAGACATGTAAACTGCTTTTTTTTGGTAAACTAATGTGCAATTTGTAAGAAATGAAATATATCAGATATAAGTTCTTTTCAGTTATCTAAACCCAATTAACCTTCAGGGAATTTAGATAGATAGAGTCTTTGAATGATGTTAATTATGGCTGAGAAAGCCTGGCAATTATTGACCATGTTTGGCAGACATTTTATGTTACTGACTGCTACCCCATCCTGCTAGCTGCCTTGATATGTTACGGAGAGATAATTATTTGCATGAGGTCACTTGGGGAATCATGAGTTCAGTACCTCTTGACCATTTAAAAGAGCATGTCAGGCAGGATCTTTAAAATTATAGCTGCCCCTTACTCCACATTCTCTCTCACAAGAAAATTAATTACAGCTATTATTGCAGAGATATACATTTTAAAATGAAAATAGATGAGTTGCAGTCTAAATATAAAGAAAAGTTATTGTTTCTAACTTTTAAAAATATTTGCTACTGATACCTTGAAACTACTCAAAATTCTTCATCTACATGAAGCCCAAATATTTCTAGAAGCAAGCCAGAACACTAGATTCCTGTAAGGAAGAATATTAGAAACGTTTGTGTAACAGTGTGTTAAAGAAGAACTACAGGCCTGTTCTCATAACCACTTCTTTGATCCCTGTGAAAAATCTACCTTCACATGACTGTCCCAAGACTCCTGAGTCACAGCACCATTTTAGAAACAGTCATGAGAATGGTTCTTATATCCTTGCAGCATATGGGGGAGGACATGGAATTTGTGCTTAAGTACATACAGTAAAATCTCCTTCAAGCACGACATTGCCTGACCTCCATGCAATTGCATATAGGGATTTGGACTTGGAAAAAAATCAGATTTTTTAAAAATTTGGATTTCAGGAAGAATTTTCATACCAGTATTCTGGATTATTCAGGTCCTTGGTACCAATTCAGACTTTGGATTCATGATTCCTTCAGAATTCAGAAATGTTCAGGCCATCATTCCCCATGGGGAACAATCTTTCTAGGCAGTCTGGAGTTGCCGTCCCCCCCCTCAAGAAAATGACACAAAAATGCAGGAAATCTAGCCCTGCCTGTTTATGAAATACTTCCCAATTTTCAACTAAATGGGATTAAGGGGCCCAATTCTGCCTAATAGTATCTACTGTTTCTTATGCAGGGAAAAACATGTTTTCTGCAAAGCAAAGAGGCCAATTACTAAACACACTAGAATTCAAAAGCCTCCAATGCAAACAAAACCAACAAGCCCAATAGACCCAGTGTCAAACCAAAGATTTCCAGCAAAACCACAGGCCAGCCCCACACAAACAATGTCAAATCAGAGAATGCAAGCCAAACCAACTTAATCAAGGAACACCATTGCAAGCCCAATAAAACCAATGTGAAACCTCAGAATCCCAGGAGAATCATGGGCCAATGTGGCAAGTCCACCAAAACTAACATCAAACTGGAGAATCCAAGCCAAACCAATTTAAGCAAGGGACACTGTTCCAAGCCCAACTAAACCTGTACAACTGAAAGAAAAACAGGCCTGGGAAACCTAAAATGATGGCCCCAAATATTCCTGAATATTCCAAAAAATGTTCAAGATCTGACTATCTGGACTATCCACCCGCGGAGCCACATGGACCCTCAGCAGCTTCAGATGGCCTTGCGGGATCCTATGCCCCCTGGCGACTCGCCCCACACCCTGTGTCCCAGTCCTCATCAGAAGTAGGACTTATAGCGGCAGTATGGTTACAAGTCCCCTAAGTGAAATCTTGCATAGGCCAGCTCTCGGCAGCCATCGAAGAGATTGCTCCTAGATGCCCTCTGCGCCCTCATCCTAAGCAGGCTCCTTGGTTTACCAAGGAGTTATGGCTGATGAAACGAGGACTCAGACGACTAGAGAGATGATCATGGCACGCTCGTGATGAAGCAACAAGAGCATCTTATAGGACTTTTATGAAATCCTATGAGATGGCAGTCAAAGCCGCGAAGACAGAGTTCTACATGACTATGGTTGCGTCTGCTAGCTCACGCCCGGCACAATTGTTTAGAACTATTCGGTCATTAACACACCTGCCACAGGGCAGACCAAACACTAGGGAATTGGACATCGCTGTGAGGCTTTTGCGAGCTATTTTGCAGATAATGTCCTGTCGCTCTGCCATGACCTCCCTGCCACAGTTGAGACAGTGAGCAAACTTGAGGCCCCATGCACGTTTTCTGGTTCAATTCTGGATTATTTCAGTTCGCTCACTAGGGGTGTGCAAAAACAATAATAATCGACCCATTTCGGATTCAGCCAAATTGGACAGAATCAATTTCAGCCGGCAGAAATACTCTTGCATGTCAATTTCTGCAGTACCAGCCAATTCAGGAGTCTTTCAGACAGCTTAATGTTAATTTCGGCAGTACCAGCCAATTCAGGAGTCTTTCAGACAGCCGAATGTCAATTTCGGCCCCATTATATCCTTTGTGCCATTGAAGTCAATGGCGAAAACATAGGGTATATTCTGGGGGCTGGTTAAGGGAGAGGCTCCAAACTCACAGGGTAGCTGCTGGAGCCTCTCCCCAAGGTACCCACCAAGTTTCAAGAACATTGGACCAGGGGGTCCAATTTTATGGGCCCCCAAACAGGTTCCCCTATCCCCTCCATTGTTCTCTATAGTGGGAAATAAAGTTACTTTTTCCCCACCATAGAGAACAATGGAGGGAATGGGGGCAACCTGTTTTGGGGGCCCTAGAATTTGACCCCCTGGTTCAATGTTCTTGAAACTTGGTGGGTATCTTGGGGAGATGCTCCATCAGCAACCCTGCAAGATTGGAGCCTCTCCCTCAAGCCCCCTTTCCTCCAGCTCCCAGAATATACCCTATGTTTTCACCATTGACTTCCATAGCCCATAGGATATAATGGGGCTGAATTGCCACTGAAATTAGGTGGCAATTCGGCAGCAAGCTGATTCAGATCAGAGAATCTGAATCGGCCCGCAGCAGCCTGAAAGGGGCCCAAATGGGCCATTTTCGGGGGTGCATTCGGTTCAGATGAATCGAATGCACATCCCTATGCTCAGCCTTGAGAAAGTCAACAGGTTGCTGTCAACTGTACATCCAACCACATGCAGCCTTGACCCATGCCCTTCATGGCTTATAAAAACTGGCCATGAGGGGATGCGAGGTGCCCTCAGAGATATCATCAACAAGTCCTTCGCTGAGGGACTGTTTCTGGGGGCACTCAAGGGATCGATGGTCCGCCCCCTCCTGAAAAAACCGTCCTTGGATCTGACCGAATTGGCCAACTATTGGCCGGTTTCCAAATTGCCCTATTTGGGCAAATTACTAGAGAGGGCGGTGGTGATTCAGTTGCAGGGCTTCATGGATGACACTTCCATGCTAGACCCGTTTCAGTCTGGCTTCCGGCCAGGCCAAGGGACGGAGACGGCACTGTTTGCCCTCACGGATGACCTCCGGAGGCATCTGGATTGAAGCTGTATGGCGGTACTGTTGTTGTTGGATCTGTCGGCGGCATTCAACATGGTCAACCATCAGTTACTGATCCACCTCCTCGCCAACATGGGGATTCAGGGGCAAGCCTTGCAATGGCTTGTCTCCTTTCTCCAAGGTTGGGGACAGAGGGTGGCCCTAGGGGAACAGACATCCCAGAGGTTCCTGCTGGGTTGCAGGGTTCCTCAAGGGGCAGTTCTGTCCCCGATATTCTTTAAAATCTACATGCGCCCCCTCGCCCAGATTGCCTGGAGGGATAGGCTAGGGTGTCATCAATACACCGATGACACCCAGCTATATCTGTTGTTGGGCAGTCAGTCCGACTCTACCCCAGATGACCTGGAACAGGCACTTCATGACGTGGTGGGCTGGCTTAAACTGAGGCGATTGAAATAGAATCCAATGAAGATGGAGGTCCTGTGCCTGAGTTGGAGTGGGTTGGGGCTAGGGATCCCACTGCCGACCTTCGATGGGGCACCACTTGTGCTAGCACCAAGGGCCAGGAGCTTGGGACTCTGCCAAAGCAGCCTCTTACCACCTACGGTTGATTAGGCAGTTGGTTCCCTTCCTCGAATGCAATTACCTTGCAACAGTGATCCATGCTATGGTCACTTCGAGATTAGACTACTGCAGCGCTCTCTACATGGGGCTTGCTCTTGTCTCAAATCCAGAAGCTGCAGCTAGGGCAAAATGCAGCAGCCAGGCTGTTGATAGGCCTCTCTGTATGGGACAACATCCAGCCTGTGCTGAAGGCACTACACTGGCTGCCAATAGCTTACCGGATTCAAGGTGCTGGTTTTGACCTTTAAAGCCCTTTATGGTCTGGGGTCTGCCTACCTGAGGGACTGCCTTTCCCCATATGTGCCCCAGAGAGCACTGAGGTCAGGGTTACAAAATTGCCTGACTCTCCCTGGCCTGAAAGAAGCCAGGTTGGCCACCACAAGAGCCAGGGCCTTTTCAGTGGTGGCTCCACACTGGTGGAATGAGCTCCTGGAGGACACCAGGGCCCTGTGGGACCATTTACTGTTCTGCAGGGCCTGCAAAACGGAGCTCTTCCACCAGGCTTTCAATTAGGAGCCTCCACCGACAAATGAGCTGCTGGAATTCAGCATGGCCCTTCTGACACACCATTGGAAACTACCTCCATTGTATACTGAATGCCACCATCATTTCTATTTCTTTTATTTATTTAATTTATGCTGCTTACGGGAATTTTAATGTATTTATTGTTTATTGTATTTTGCTTGTTTGTTTGTTAGCTGCCTTGAGCCACTTTGTCCGGCAAGGCGGGATATAAATTGAAATAATAAATAAATAAATGTAGATATCACTTCAGATACCTAAATATATGCAAATATATGCAAAAATACTGAGAAGCTGTTTTGGGGAATATATGTTTGGACCAGAAATATCCAAATGCACATTCCTTACTGTATACTGTATAGCACAAAGAATCATACATGTGTACATTTAAAGTAGTTTCTATTAGAACTATTATATTAACCTTAACTTCATTCATTACTGTGGCTATGCTACAAGTCAGTCAATATTTGGGCCATGGTTCCGATCCCAGCTTAGCTAAGTGTTATAGGAGATTACTGGGGGGGAAATTTAAGGAAATAACCAGGAAAGGAAATAAAGGTATAACGGTAGTTATTTTAGCCTTCAATGCTGGATTAACATGATAGTGAACATTGTAAGAACAGTGCAACTTTGCACACTAATAATCTTGCATATTATTGTGTTAAGTCTAACTGATATCATGCAACAATGCAATGAAAGCTAATGGAAACTTGAAATTAGAGATGCCACCATATTTTTAATGAAAAGAGCCTCTGTGCCAGTGGTCTTCAGCTATTTCAAACCCTGGACTCCTTTTAACCTCTAGCTACAAACATATGAAAGGTAACAGGAAAACAAGGAACCAGAGTTAAAACCTCACCTATGCAGAAGGAGGACTGCAGCAGCTGCAAATGGAACATCTGAGGGCTAACAGCTGATGTCAGGTTGTGCTGGGGGGGGATAGAACTTTCTTTTGGGTTGCAATGGGGGATCTTTGAACCCCTGTTATGTTCGCAGACCACCACTAGGTGCCAGCGGTATGTGACCAGATCTTGGCTCCAAAAGAACAATGGGGACTAGGATCCTGAGACTCCTAATCAACACCTATAGGAACTGTGGCGGGAAGTTCAACCCCGCCAATGGGACCTGTGGGTGGCACCCGGGGACTATATAGTTGGTCATTCGACCGTTTTTTGTTGTGTTGTGTGCCAGTAAAGTGTGAGCTGCTAATCACTCAGCGTCTGTCTTCACTACGCATTGAACCCAGTACACAACAACCCCCCTCTGCTAAATTAGATCATCTCTACCAAGAAGTCAGTTTAGCTCATCATCCTGTTGCTTTCATCTAAAAGCAGGAGGCATGGCACTCTGCTCTTTCAGCATATACGCTAGCAATAGGACCGGGGGGGGGGGTGTAAAACCAAGCAAAATATGGTAGTACTGAGATGCACCTGAACATCATGACCAATGGGTTGAAGACCACTGCTCTTTGCCTTTGGTATCTGGATAACAGAGTAAGACCATTGTATATAATATTCTATATTGAGGAAAGGAAAAGAATGAAGAAAATAGGCATGTGAAAAATCAGTTACCAGTGGAAAGTGGATCTCAGTGCAGGCAATGCTTAAAGAAAGAAGTGGAAAGCCTGAGTGCTAAGAACAGATACTTTCTGTCTCTCTGGAGGCATCTGAATCCTCTTTCTATGAATGGTATATAAAGGAAGTTGGTAGGGGTTATTACTTCTTAAAACTATATGGTAGAGGAAAGTAATAATCCTTATTTCATTTTTTTTTTAAAAAACTGCTGTGGTTCCAATCTTTATATATGGGCAGGAAACTGTTTTTCTGTAAGATTAAAGTATTCACATGCTCTTAAAATGATGAACAAATTGTTGATTATGGTATCCCATAAACTTATTATAAATCAATAATTTTAAGATATGTTATTAGCCTCCCCCCATCTGACTAAACAGCCAAACTCTCACTGACTGTAATGAAGTTGGATTCCATTCTTAAGGTGATATATAGATACAGAGATTTAAATTACACATACATACAAATTATTCATACTGCAGTAGCCACCAGAGGGCATTGATCAAGCATCTTGGATTCAATCTGCTAGACACACTTTTGAAATTTCACTGTGGCTTTGTCGAGATAAATCTGCCAGCAATGTTGTGCTAATAGGTATCCCTTATGGTTTAATTTTTGAATCTGACAGATCAGATAACATTTTACTCTAGTGCAAAAGGGAGGGGGAAAAGGCAAGCATGCTGTAATAAAATAACCTTGAAGAGACAACTTAATTAGTATTTAAGTGACTCTGATTTATAGTGTAATTCGTATGGAAATATGGATGCCCACCTGCATATCAAATACTGTCTCCACATTGGTGACTTTTTACATGGAACAGTGTTCAATTGCTTCATTCAAAAGTAAAGTAATTGTTTCAGAGGCTTATCTACATAGGGCGATTTATGCAATGCATTGATGTACACAAAGGGAGCTATGGACCCACTGTACTGTAATATTATGCTGAGATGCCAGAGTCACCTTGGACTAGTCATTTCAACCTTGAAGTGGTTCAGTCAGACCAGCTGGAGAACTGCATAAAGAGCAAAAAGCTCATTCATAGCCAGATGCTGTATTTAAGCTATACATTGTCAGGCAATAAATGATACAGAGAGGTATCTGTTAAGGTAACTTCCCACAGTTAGTGTAATGAAGGCCTTCTGCCTTGTTAGAAATTCTGATTTCAAGAATAAGCCATTATGTCTCATTTTGGCTTTGTGTTTCAACAGTGTTCCCGTGATTCTATAATGAGTGCAATTTAGTAGACTCCCTTATGTTTCTTTTATTCCTGTTAAAAAGCTGCTTTGTTGGAGTCTGGTTGTCTTATTTTAAATGTATTGGCATTACCTAGAAGTAGTAGCCTTAGAGTATGTCTGCGCCACACTTATGTGAACAAATTGCACTTCCTATATTTGCACATAACATTAAGATGCCGAGTGGAAACTTGCACATCACCTTTGTAAGAATGTATGTGTACTGAATGCATCTCTCCATGAGGGAACCATTTGGGATGTTAACAGTGTGCACGAATAAAGGGAGGGGAACTCATAAGTAATGCATTCAAATACCAGTAATGATGCCACTGAAGTTCATCATCCCACGTTTTGAGGTACAAATGTTGGTTTCTCATTATACCTGCCTTCAGTAGAAAGGCATGCATTACAGGCCTAAATTCTTTGGCTTGGGGCAATTCTGTATTTGGGCCACTCTCTGCAGTCAAGTAGTTGCTGTTTTGACAATAGTTCAGACTTTCAACAAAGGGTCCATATGTCGATTTTTAAGTCATTAACTTCCCAGATTTTCATATCAACACAGGGGGTTCTGTTCTTTTATGACTGTGAATCCAGTTATTAGTGTTATTATTACATTATACCAGGATGTGGATGCTTAAATCCAGAGAGTGGAACCATAAACAGAGAAGAGAGATTTTTCAACATATGTGAAAAATGCCCCAAGTGTGCAGAAAAATCTGAAATCTAAAATAAACAAAATAAATGAAAAACAAATACACTGGGGTTAATATCCCCCCAAATAATAAAAACAGCATCTGTAGCTTTAAGAAATGAATGTCATCAGTGGCCATTGCTAGGCAACCACAAAAGTATTGATAGTCTTCATGCCATGGTTTCTGTTAGTAAATAGCAGGGGCAGGGCTCTTTCCAGGATTGTTTCTACCTTTGAGGAAGGAGTCATCAGGGCTAGGCTTGGCAGTATCCTAGGGTTGCCAGGTCCTTTCCTCTCACCAGCAGAGGGGAGTGAGGGAGCCTTCCAGGATGGTGGTAGGGCTCACCCCAAACAGCAATGTTGCCATGCAATCTTGCCAATGTGATGACATCATGCAGAAGTGATGTCATCATGTTGGGGACATTGCACAGTGACACTGTGGTCTAAGGCCAGAGCATCGTGCAGCAATGTCCCTGACATGATGATGTCACTTCTGTGTGACATCATCACATCGGCAATGCCATCATTTGGGAGTGGGGTTTCCCCACCAGCCAGCTGGCCAGTAGCGGGGAGAAGCCCCCCCAAAGTGGGAAATCCCCTACTCGGACATGGGCGATGGCAACCCTACAGTATTCACTAGGCAACTTGCTACCACATGACCTGAACTTTGGAATATATAGTGCTCCTACTTGAAGAAGATCAGAAGAACAGCCTACAGGGGACAGCTGAAGGACTGCTAGTTAGCATTCAGGGGTAGAGAAACTGCAGCTCGAGAGCTGCATGTGGCTCTTTCACACAGTGTAATTTAATGTTAATAAAAAGCACATTTGCATATTTTTCAATTAAAAATGTGTGTAATATCTGTTCATGTCTTGGAGCTCTCAAACATTTGACATTTATCCAATGTAGCTGTTATGTTAAGCAAGTTTGGCCACCCCTGGTAGGGAATTCCCACAATTTAAAATTATGTCCTTCCTGTCTCCTGATTGACTCTTTGGAGACTTCCTGCTCCAACTGAGTCCTCCCTTTGTTCCTGTCTCTCACAGCAAGTAGTCCATTAATTAAGCCTCTCTGCCTCTCCTCTGTTCTATCAGAGTTTATTTCTTCTTTAATAAATCGAGTTATTCTCTTTTAACAGTTGATGCTCCATTCCTCTGCATGTTTAAACACTGCCAACACTGTATAACTCACCCAGGCCTGATTGCTTGCAACTTTACAATAGCATCTACCCCACAAAACCACTGTGTTGTAGTGGTTAAAGATTCAAACCAGGTTATGAGACACCCAGGTTTGAATCACTACTTTACTGCTCAGCTTCACTAGGTTATCTTGAGTCAGTTACTCATTTCTGGCTGAACAACTAATAGGGTTGTTGTGATGATAAAATGAAGGAGAGGAGAATAATGTAAGCAGCTTTGGGTCCCCATTGTGGAGAAAGGCAATAAATAAATATAGCAGAAGATGGGGGAGAGATAAAAGGTAAGTTGGTTGATGGGTAGGAATGAAAAAAGGAATTATGGAAAGACAAGGATGTGGGGGTTGCCAGGAGCAGGGAAATAGGAAATAGCAGGGAATGGAATACAAGGGAAAATGAGGTCCTTTGGGGTTTCCCACTATGTAACTAGGCAGGCATACAATAGGTAAGAGAAAAGAAGAAATATTGGAGGAAGGAAAAATGAAATGTCCCACAAGTCCTTGCAGGTCCCCTGCTCATATTAGCTGTAGAAATAAAAATGGTACCAATTCACTGTGGTATAATGATTTAATACTTCCAATATCCAAAAATGCTGCTCTCAAAGTAGCCATGGCAAGCACTTCAGGTGTTGATGTCTAGGAGCATTTCCAACAACTGCCAAAACAAATAAAGATGAGGAATAGTGATTTGTTGAGTATTCTACACACCATTTTAGAAGGAAATTTGTCTCAGTTTATAGGAAACATGCATAGTACAAGTAGAATACAATATAGAGGAAGTCTCTAAAATACATCAACTGGGAGCAGGGATAGATTTCCTATTCCATTATGTTCTAACAGTAGTACTAATGCACCTTTAAAAACCCCAACCTTTTAAAAAATGACACCACAATGCATACACACATATTACAATTCAGACCACATAAATAAAGAAGGCAGAATAAGCCCATTGCCTCATGCATGCTTCTAATGTCTTGCTAGAGAAACTTGTGATTGTTGTTTGGAATAGAGCCCTCAACAACTGTCTTACAGAAACACTGAAAAGAAGAATCTGAAGTAGGATTCATCACCTCCCTTTCCCCCTTTCTCTTTCTTTCACAAGTACGTTTTCTGCTCCAGAAACAACCCCATTTCTTCGGCCACACCTGGGCTGGGAAAGGAACAGATAAAATTATATCTATTATTGGCTGTTTTAGATTACTCGGCACATCTGTTCCTGTTCTCTTGAAGTGGTCATCACACTACAACTCTTACAAACCTTTTAATACCCTCTCGCATCAATGCAGCTGGTTCAAATGTGTCTGCAAGTTCTTTACATGAGCAGCCTGGGTAAAGAATGTAATTATCACTCTGAGCATTTTCCAGCTGTTGATGCACATTGTCTGGTGTGACAGGCTGCTCCATGCAGAGAAGGCATGCCTTGTGGACCCTCGGCTGGGATATGATGGTCACCGGTGTGCGTGTGCAGAGGGGATCTGCCTGGCTCCAAAGAGCCAAAAGTTCAACAGGTCAACATTTGGACGTGATGAACATCATTCCAACAGGTTGCTGGCACCCAGCCCCCCCCCCCATCTGCTGCCACCACTTCTCCAGGATTCCGGGCAGGTTCTCCCCCCCAGTGACATACATCTCCCTTGTTCCCAGCCTGACCAGACGGGTACGCAGCCTGATAACGATATCTCCTCCTCAGAGGGGGAGGAACAGCCAGCTGTAATAGATCCCATTAATCTTCAGGGACAGGAGATGCAAGCTCTTGATCAGACACCGGCTGTAAGAAATTTGCCCTCTCCTCCAGTTGCGAATGAGTTGGCATCAGACACAGAGGAGAGGGAGGAGGCTGGGCCCAGTGTTTCTCCAACACCCCTTGAGCGCTGTTGCCGTCAGTGGAGATCAGAGCTCAGAACCCGTCGCAGTGAGCGTTTGATGGAGCGTAGGCACCTGCCATCAGATGAGTACTTGCAGGGATGTGTGCCACAATTAGCATCAGCTAACCAGCCCAGGGAGAGTTAGCTATAAATCCAGGATGGGGGAAGCTGCTTATTGTGGATGCAACGTATACCACGGCTGCATTACCACCCACCTTCTCTCCTGACTTGCTGACTGAAACCTGTTACTCTGAACCTGGACTGAACACTGGACCACCTGACGTCTGGACCCCTGACTCTTGGACTGACTGATGACTCCCCTTTCTGGATACCTGATCCTTGGACTGCCTCTTGACCACTCTCCTGCCTTGCACCTGTACTGTGAGTGATTACCTGGTCCCTTCTGCCTGGCTGTCCTGTGGAACTTCTGTCTGCTCCCACACCAGACCCACCGGGGCCAGTACAGCCCTGCTTTCCACAGGACCATCGGGGCAAGACCCCCCCATCCTTCTTTCCTTTTCCTTCCTTCCATGGTGGCCACAGGAATAAACAGCTCTCAAAGGGGATGAGACCGGTTCATGGAGGAGAGGTTTCTCAATGGTTCGTAGCAACAGCGGCTGAGGGGAACCTTCATGTGCAGTAGCACTGACCCTTTGACTCCCAGAGAAGGCAGCACCAGGGGAAGTTTTTTAGCCTCCAGCTCGCAGCTTTTGTCTTTGCTCAGGAAGGATGGCTCTAGAGCAAACTAATTTATGCAGTAGCCAAATTGCTCGCTCACAACTTTAATACCAGTAGCTCACAAAGTAGCGCCCGAGGGATGGTTCCTTGGTTCCCCTCCGCTCTAAGGCCAAGGCTGCCTGCCCCCCCTTTCTCCTCGTATTTCTTCCCCAGAGTCCTCCACTTTCTTCCTCCGCTCCTTCCCTCTACCCCCCTCACCAGCTACAGTTTTGGTGATCTGCAGAGCTGGTGCAGGGGTTGCCAAGAAAGTAGGGACAAGGGAAATCTGGCAAAGGTAGCAAGCCGGCTCTGGCCCTGCCCCTCCTGGCGGCTCACCTCTCCTCCTTTTGCTTGGGCAAGTCTGGCCGGGGCTGGGAGCTGCGGGAGGGGGGAGCTACGCCACCTTCTCTCTTGTGTGGACACCAGGGAGGAGACACGGGGTATCCATGGAGATCAGGAAACTGAATCTGCACCCTGCTCCTTTCTTTCCCCCTGAGAGGCCACCTTGCATGGCCCGCTCCCATCGCCCCCTCTCCCCAGCCCCACCAGCACTTTCCTGCCTCCCTCCACCCACCTGACACACACCTGACAGGGGGAGGAGGAGGAGGAGGAGGAGAGACCCATCAGTGAAGGGGCGCACTGTGGATCAGGCACCCAGAAAGCCATGCTGGGGGCAGGCAGGCTGCACCCCTTGTGACACGGATGGAAGGAGGGAGGGCAGTCACGTCGGGAATCAGGGGAGAGAAGGGGCGGCAGTGGCCAGGGCGAGCGGTTCGAGCTTTTGGTGAGGGCAGGGGGCTTTTGGCGAGGGGAGGGGGCTCACTTCGGCACCCCCATGGTGGTCCCACCCTAGGCAAAAGTCTAGTTCACCTAGAGAGTGTGCCAGCCCTGATCATAACATTGACTTCAGTTTTGTAGGCTTTTGAACCAGCATATACAAAACACAAGCACAAGATGAATTTACTGCATGGAATATAATCCCAGGTAGTGCTTCAAGCTTTGCTGTAATTCAACAAGAGGAAACTGAGTACATGAAACTGCCTGACAGTAAATCAAACTCGTCTGATAGCCAAGGTTTTACAGCCCTGCTACCAGAGTTGTTGTTTTAACTGGTGGCACTGTGAATTGAACCTGAGTTCTTGTATGTAGAGCATGTTGCACAACCCCTATCCATAAATGCTGCAAATAGTTTGAATATCAGATATGACTACACATGAAATTTTTGTACTGACTTCCATGTAGGAAATTTCATTTTTTGTGAAGTGGCCCTCAGTGTCAGCCCAAGGTTGACGAACACACTGGCATAAGCAAGACATTGATGACATTTTAAAAAGTATTGTTAGCTGAAACTCTGCTACCCAAGAGACTGTTGTTTCCTTTGCCTGTTTTTGTAAAGTATCTCAGTGACTAGAGTTCAGTGAACTCTGAAGAACAAGAGACAAGCTGAAAAAGAAAAAAGAAGAAGAAAAACAAGCTGGCAGAGAAACAAAACCCAAATCATTTTTCTTTTTAGGGTGTTGTTGAAGGGCTTTGCAGTGGAGGTTAGGGAGCTCTCTTTCTCTCACACAATCTGTGCATTTCTCTGCTAAGGTACTTCAGTGCCTACCATAGAGTGCAGTGAATCCTAATGTATTTGACTGGAACGGGCAGTGAGACATAGAAAATCAAAATATGTACGGTCAAACCTGTGGCATCATTTGAAGTCATTCATTGCCTCTTGGGAAGATGGTAGATAAAACAATAACTGACAGAAGGAAAGAGCAGGCTGTGGGGAGGTGAGAAAGTTTAGCAAAAATACTTTATTCTCTAGTGTAGGTTACAAGGAGGGGATGATATTTACTGCAAAATGATGAGCACAAAGAGAGAGAGAGAGAGAGAGAAAACTCTTGGAAGTCATAGTAGATGCTTGACAAGTATAAATTGAGGGTAATTATGTGGGAACAAGATGCTAAATAAAATACCAAAAGGCACAAAACAAGGAACAGCACAACTAAGGATGTACATATCTGTCAATTTTTGGTTCTTTGGGAGTTCTCCAGTGAGGTGGCATATACATTTTCTAAATCTAAATTAATAAATATTTAATGTCCAAGGAGCCCTGCTTTATGCCTCCACATCTGGCTGTTTTGATAAACAATGTAATCTCTCCTAATGTCAATAATTGCTGTCTAATGATTAAATCCATTGAAGGCAAGTGCCTTCTTTTAAGCCCAGTATTTCCAAACTATAGAATGTAGCCTACAATCATTATGTGTTCTGAGCATCCCAAAAGAAGGATCATCAGACTGAAGCATAAAAGGTTTTGTTTTTAAGCTATATGCTTGGTAAGTGTTCAAACATTTAGAACATAAGAGACGCCAATGTTGGATCAGGCCAAAGGCCCATCCAGTCCAACACTCTGTCACAAGTGGCCAAAAATACCAGGTGCCATCAGGAGGTCCATCAGTAGGGCCAGGACATTAGAAGCCCTCCCACTGTTGACCCCCCCAAGCACCAAGAAGACAGAGCATCACTTGCCCCAGAGTCTCTATCTATACCTTGTGGCTAATAGCCACTGATGGACCTCTGCTCCATATGCTTACCTAATTCCCTTTTGAAGCCGTCCATGCTTGTAGCCGCCACCACCTCCTGTGGCAGTGAATTCCATGTATTAATCACTTTAGCGTCTTAGCCACTTGAGCCACCACAGCTCCTTTGCTTTAGTGACATATGACTGCCTTAAAGACGAAAAAAAAGTTTGATTTCTGGGTATAAGTGAGAACTGAGTGACTTAGCATATGTAGTGAGATAAAGAAGTTGATAACAAAGATATCAGCTTAAAGGTGTCAGTGGACTCAAACTTAGTTCTCACATCTGTTGTTAACTATTATCTGTATACCAACTTACTGTTATTTACATGTCTTACCTAATGTGTTTGAAAACAGTTACCTAGCAGTTCGAAAGCAAGAAATTGCAAGTAGATAAATAGGTACCACTTCGGTGGGAAGATAACAGCGTTCCGTGCGCCTTGGTGTTTAGTCATGCCGGCCACATGACCACGGAAACGTCTTCGGACAACGCTGGCTCTTTGGCTTTGAAACGGAGATGAGCACCGCAACCCTAGAGTCGGATTCGACTGGCTTTCGAGCAAGGGAACCTTTACCTTTACCTTTATGCCACTAAAGATCCTTCTTCCAGTTCTTCTCAGAATCAAATATGAACAAACCAAACAATGAGGATAACCATCTTGCCATTTCAAGACAATTCCAAATGCTCGTAACAAGAACACCATAGGCTTCTGTGCACTCTCTAGAATTTTTACTTCTTTCTCTTCTTGCACCCCATCCAATTTACCTGCTTTGCTGATGGGGAGTCACTGGTGATAGCACAGGGCATCTAAGAGACAAGAAAATTATCCCATTCTTCTACTATCTCCCCCCCACCCCCCGAAGGGATGTCAGGTGTTCTGAGAAACACTTTACCTACAATGTGCTTCTGACATGCATATGCCTATAGCCCCTAATGCATTCTGAGAAATGTACCCATTGATTCTATGCATCCCAGCCACACAAAGGAGGCTGTGGAAAGAGGAGGATGGAAGACTGTAGGATCATGCCTTCCATTAAGGCTGCTCACTCTCTTTCAGTGGGGAATGTAATTTGAACTAGGGTAGAAGAGAAGAGTGGAGGAGAAGATAGGGAATTATTTTCTGGCTTGAATTTATCATGCAAACCAGAGAATAATTTAGCGGCTGTGAGGTTTGCTTCCCTTTGAAGGACATACTAAAATGCTGAAGCTCCTACTCTGAACTGCATGGATATGAATTTCATCCACATCTTCATATTCCACTCCAAAATGGTCTTACCTCCTATTTTAGGCATCCTGACAAATACAGACTTAGGGCTTATTGCAGTTATTAATAGAACATAATAATAGTGGAACAGTGGAATTTATTAAGGTAAATTGTTAATGCAAACACAAGATTGTTATTGCAAACCAATACTTCTGTTATCTATGTGGAATGGACATATAAATATATTAAGGCCCATTGTGGGAAGAAATACAATGAGCTCTAGAAGGAAGCTCCAAGTGAGTGTCCCAGCTGTGGCTGGTGGGGCAGCAGAGGGAAGGGTAAAATAGAGAGAGACAAGCCATGTTTATTTCCTTCTGCTTAGCTATAAGGCAGAGCTGTCTCAAGTCATTTTGCTGCCCCAAGTGGGTAGTATGGGAGGACAGCCTCATGGTAACAGGCATGGTTCCCTCCACCAGGTTTGGGATGTTGAGGGACCTCAGCAGGGTATAATTCCATAGAGTCCATTGCCCAAAGCAGCCATTTTCTCCAGGAGAACTGATCTTGGAGATCTCCAGGTGCTGCCTGGAGGCTGGTAATACTAAGGGGAGGGCCAGATCTGTAGATTTGAGGGGTAGAGCCTGAGGAGGGCAGGGTTTGGGGTGCAGAGAGACTTCAGCAGGGTATAATGCCATAGAGTCCACTGCCCAAAGCAGCCATTGTCATAGCTGGGACATTTTCTGTAGGGGAAATGATGTGCTGTGGCTGGGGAACACAGTGATTTCTGGGAGGTCTCCAGGCCCCACAGGGAGATGGGCAACTCCAGTGACCATTTAAGGGAAGATTGGGATATGTAGTTTGGCAACTCCTGTGACCATTTAAGGGAAGATTGGGATATGCATTTTACCTCAGGACACATTCAATTACTCCCAACAGCAACAGCAAACTGTTTAGAATGTTAGAGACAAAGGCCAATGAGGCCACATATGCAAATGATCTCTGTGTTCTGACTGGCTATTGGGGGGAGAGGAGCAGCAAACTGTTTGGAATATTGGAGGCGAGACTCAGGCAATGCAGCCAGTGGATAGGGACAGCTTCTGAGTGACAGATCAGGGATCCAACTGATTTGGGAGCGTGTGGAATGTTCAGGAGAGCCCATGACCAAAACAGAATTATTATATAGAGAGATGTGAGTATAACAAGAACAAATAAAAACGTTTTCCTATTTTTAATTACTTTAAAGATATTGCACACACATTTGAAGTATGAGAAAAGTGGGAAAGAGAAACATGGTAAATTCAATATACTAATTATATTACTTAATAAAGAATGTCAGTAACTCTCCAAGTGGAATTCTTAGCCTGCTTTGGTAGGAAGGGCGGGGTATAAATCAAAATAAATAAATAATTGTCATGATGACAAAGCCATCAAAAGTTCTATCTATGCATAATTAGATTCCTCCCCCACCCCCCAAAATCTAAGTATCAAAATACCTGACACCTGCTGGTATTGGGAAAACCTCTTATGACACAGGAGTCCATGCTTTTGACAGCTGTCTCACAAATATTCTGTTCCTAATAGTATATCTTCAGGTGTTTGAATCTCCTCTTTGGCACTTTTTCCCCTCTCTTTGCAGAAATAAACAAAATCATTAAGTATAAATGGAATCAGGTGTTGGGTTTGCCAATCCATGGAAAACACTGAAACTTGTTTTAATTTTAGCCAAACTTCAGAGAGTTTCGAATCACATCACTTGCAGCCTGATCCTAAACATGCATTTGTAGAAGTCTTACTAATGTTATGGAACTTACTTCCTAGTTAATTACCTTAGAGTTATAACTTTAGGGCCTTTTGAAACAAATCAGTGTATACAGCCACACAACTGTATGATCCTCTGTGAGTTTGCATTCCATTATTGCCATTATGAGTCCTTGTAGCAATTATGTTTAGCTCACCATTATTTGCTAGTAACTCCAACCCTTGTGAGAGTGTGTTTCACTTCTGCCTGATAATGGGCAGCTGCCCCAGCTCTGCAGAATGGGTCCCAGCTACCTGCTAAATTTTCCCTGGCTTCTGCTGAGGTCTGTGCAATCAAATGTATATTATTTGTCTGGGTCAGACCTTGCCACATTGATCCATGCAATCATCACCTCCCAACTGGACTACTGAAATTCACTCTCTGTAGGGCTACTGGTAGTTCCCAGGCCAAGGGACATTCATCTAGCCTTGACCAGGGCCAGGGCTTTTTTGGCCCTGGCCCCATGCTGGTAGAATAAGCTCCCACTTGAGATCAGGGTCCTGCAGGGCCTATATGATGGAGTTGTTCTGCCAGGTCTTTGGCTGAGGCAGTCCAATGAAGTCAGCCTCCCTCACTGAAGTTTGTCATCATTATTCAGCCCAGATTAAGAAGACCTCTGGACGCAATCATTCCAGCTGAAATTGTATTTGTGTTTATATACAGTTGTTTTAAATTGTATTACTTAGTTGTTTCAAGTATTATATTTATTAATGTATGTTTTAATCTATTTATGATGTGATCCGCTCTGAGCCCACTCACGGGGAGGGTAGAATACAAATCCAAATAAATAAATACCCTTGAAAATGCTTCAGAAACTTCAGGTGGTTCAGAATGCAGCTGCCAGGTTGCTGACTGGACCATCATGGTCACCTCATATTGCTTCAATTCTGTGACAACTGCACTGACTACCAATTCATCTCTGGATCCAATTTATGGTGTTGGTGTTGACCTTTAAGGCCTTACAGGACTACCTCTCCCATTAGACTCTCCAAGCTCCTTTGATCATTGTCTAGGGGCCTTTTTCAGGTGTCTGGCCTCAGGATGGCTCACTAAGCTGTCTCTAGGGGAAGGGCCTTCTCAGTTGTGGCACTATCCTGTGGAATATACTTTTGGATAACACCCATGCCCACTTGGACTTGTTTAGTTTCCACAGGGCATGCAGGTCTTGGGAGGGTAACCACATGTTTGGGATGTTTTAATAGTGGCATGGCGATAGTCACATCTTTTAATATTTTAACGTTAATATTTCATATTTGTCATTTGTTTTTATGTTGTTTTACCTTATTGGTTTGAATATTGTAAGTCACCATGAGACTCTTTGGTTGAGTGGTGACTAAAAATCTAATAAATAAAATAAAATAATAAAATAGCATATTGAATGTTCCACGCTGGGTCCTTAATCCCAAGCATGGATGGGTCCTATTTGGATTGGGACAATGGTATTGGGTTTAGTTCTTCTCTCCCTACAGTTTTCCCACTCTGAAACTGCCCCAGGGGTGCTATTTGCTGCACTGAGGAAATCTATGTGTACCCCATCAGTGCACATGGAAACCCGAATGGAGCAAATAGCACCCAAGGCCATTTCAGACTTGGAAAATAACATAAAGGGAAAACTTAGCCATACACAAGAGGTTGCTAATGATAAGAGCTTTATGCTATATAGAGTACTGAGACTGATGCATGGAGAAGTGATTTCAGCTCATACTTTATTACCTACAGGATAACTTGAGATACGTATTCTGGCCCGAGGCCGGCCTATATCCACATAGCAAACCACACCCCAAACACACACACACAACTGTGATAGGCTATTTACAGTGTTCCCCAGTCCCATAGGTCCCTCCTTGGATGGCTGAGAACTCGGGACCCACTGGGCCAGCAGGTCACCCCCTCCCCACCCAGTCGAGGACCCGGGAGAGGATGCGATCCCGGGCTGAGTGGTGCAAAACTTCTCCCACCTGAACCAAGCAATTGGGCAGGTCCTCCAGCAAGGTGATGTGGTGGGCTGGTGCGAGGTCGGGGTCGGAGGAGGGCAGCAGAAGGCAGCTTAAAGTGTCTGTGTCCCCCATCACTTTACTGGGGTGGTGAATCAGCGCGTACTGTTATCCCACAAGGAAGATAGATCAGCGGAACACTCAAGGAGACAAGATCTGGGGGGGGGGGTCTGGTGGTCCAAAGCGAGCAAACCCAGTAGGGGCTTGTGGTCGGTAACTATCATGAAGGCCCGGCCATCCAGGAAGTCATGATTTTTTTTCACGCCGGTGACAATCGCAAGGGCCTCTTTGTTGATCTGTGCG
Source organism: Gekko japonicus (assembly GCF_001447785.1). Classification (NCBI taxonomy): domain Eukaryota; kingdom Metazoa; phylum Chordata; class Lepidosauria; order Squamata; family Gekkonidae; genus Gekko; species Gekko japonicus. The sequence continues at coordinate 193,706 of NW_015164747.1, forward strand.
TTGTGCTCTGCAGCCAACAGTGTCCAGGAGTAATAGGCCACCAAAACCTCATGGCCATCAGCCAACCGGTGCCCCAGGACAGCCCCCACCCCGTATGGAGAAGCGTCACAAGCTAAAACCATGGGCAGGGACTCATCAAAGTGGGCAAGTACATCATTAGAGACCAACAGTTCTTTAGCCACCTGGAAAGTGGCAGTGTGCTTAGGACCCCAGACCCATGGAACATGCTTGTCGAGTAGCCTGTGGAGCGGTTTAAGAAGGAGTGGTAAAAATTTTAAAGTCCCAGGAAGGCCTGTAACTCTGCCTTGGAAGCGGGCATGGGTGCCTGACTGATGGCATATGATTTTTGGAAATATAAACCGCTCACAATATACTAAGTATGGGCGTGGGCCAGGTTCAGCCCTGTGCCCCCACCCAGGAAACTGAGAAATCTACATCACTGAACTGGGGAATATAACTCCATTGGATGTGTGAGAATGTGCATGTACAAAGAACTGATTGTGCTGTAGTGCATGGTTAGGAAGGAATACCGTGAAGCATCCTGCTAAACAGTCAAAAATGGGTTGACAGTCAAACTGGTCATCTGATAATAAACTCCCTGAGGAATTTCACATTACCCCTTTTAACCCGTTTTGAAGCCGTTTTTGATCTGTTGTGGAGTAAACTGGTATAGGGCTGCCATTTCATACATGGCTTTCCCCTTCTGGTAAACAGCTGGATCTGAAGCGGTTTGCCATTTCAGACTGCACCGCTTTTTCCCCACCGTTTTTTGCCCACCGTTTTTCACCCGCGCGGGCGATCTCCAGCTTTTTAAAAATGTTCGCTTTAGAGCACCATAGTGCTATAACACAACACTCCAGGCATTCCAATGGGGTTTATATAATGCTGTTTTATTATAGTGTTATAGCATTATAGCGCTATAGCGCTATAAAGCGAACGTTTAAAAAAAAAGCTGGAGATCGCCCGCACAGGCGAAAAATGGTGGAACCGGGAGAGGAAACTGAAGACTACTTGGAAGTGGTTGACAGGTAAAATGCTTCAGCCCCATTTCCTAAACGGGACAGTTGCGTTTGTGTGTGAAATTACAAATATATTCCGGTAGGGAACCGGTTCTAAAATGGTTCTGTCTGAAATGACAGACCAGAAATCATTTGGGAACCGTTCCTCTTCCAGATTATATCATCTGTCTGAAATCCCTCCCTGTTAGCAACCAGCAAACAGGATGTGAGATGAACTGGTGATTGTTTGAGCATCCCTAATCACACTGTCGGGACACTGTTTCAAAAGAGGAATTTGGTTAATTCTGTACAAACAGCAGTGGCTCCTGTTCCTTTGTTATTCTGTTTTCCCACAAGGTGTGCCTACTAGGCACAGAGACAAATGTTTTGCTTGAACATGCTGGCTTACAGACAGGCAACTGTGCAGTCCGAGAGGAACAGCATAAATTCTACGCTTCCCTTCCAGTAACAAAAGCTACTGCTAGCCAGACAGATGTCAGACATTTTGCTTGCCTGCAGTACTTGAGTATTTCATCCCAACTCACAAGGAAATGCAAGGTTCAGAAGGAGGAAGCTAACCTGGGAACTTTTTACAATCTGGCTAGTTGGGAGTAGAAAAAGCAAAAGTATTTAAGCATGCTCCACCTCCCCATGTTAGGCCTTTGTCATTTAAGTGTATCTTTTAGTCATGTAGTAAGACCTGAAGTTCCTAAAATAGGTTTTTAGCTACATATGTGAAACATATCCATGGTAGTATAACACATGGTATGCTCAAGTGAGATATGTCTGCAGCAGTCCAATGAATCTTCCCTTCTGCTTGTAAAGTTGTAAACCTCTTGACTCTGTGATAATGAACGTGCAATAAAAGACATGGAAAAGTTAAGCTGTACAGAATTTATAGCTACTGTCCAGGTGTAGCATTGCATCCTATCAGCCCTGCAACACTACAGTCTTTCCACACCTCTCTGTCTGTCATCATGACAGGCATTTCATGAGTGTATTTAGAGCATTTGTATTAGCTACTTGTTTTCCTGCTCTGAAAGAGTTTTCAAAGGATGACCAATTTCTGTCTTTTCCTGGAACAGTAAAATGGAAAAAGTAAGTTGGATGAATTCACCCTAAGTAGTACCGGATTGGGAGCCACTTTAGAACCTGACTTTATGAGAGTATTAAATGTCATTACTGTATCTACTTCATATATCAAATCCTTGTACAGTCAAGAACCACTGATACTGTTTGGATTGCCTTGCCTAGGAAACCACTTCTGTTAAATCCAAAGTATTAACTCCAAAATGTGATTGTGACTGAGTTTTGTTGGTTTCATTTGGAAGATTACATCCATCCAGTTTCCTTGATAAAATTTTATTACTGAAAACAGACCTTGAACTCTCCCTTGTGTTTTATTGCAAGTTCATTACATCTGAGTCAAAAGGTTTACAACCAAAAGTGTGGATACATTGGACTGTGGCAGACACATCTTGCTGGTACATGCTATATGCTGTTATACCATTAATAAGTTTTAGAATCCGTAGTTAAAAACTACATTGTTAGAGACACCATTCTCCATTTTTATAGTGCGGAAGTTTAACTCTTTATCCCTGTTTTTATTTCCCTGGCTTCTTTTTGTAATGGCTATGGTTTCAACCCTTTTGCCCTGGCACAGTGCCACTGAAGCCAATTGTTCTACAGAATTCAAGACATTTCTTGAAGATCATGTCTTTAGCTTGCTATACTTTGCAAAGGAATTTTTACAGTAATTACTGATTTAGCATAATGTGCCTCCTTGTTCAGATTATAGTGTTCCATTTAAATTCCCATTGAGATTTCAAATTGTTTTCCTGAAACTTGAAAGCACCGAGAGGTAACAGGTTTATTTTCTATCAGCAAACGAAATATGCATATTAGCTGCAGGGTTGAAAGTCCTGCTAGCCTCTCATTCCTCAACATGCTGAATGACCTCCTTTATGTTTCTTCATTTTCAATCATTATTCTTTGAACAGTGTAAGGAAGCAAATTATATTGAAATGCTATGCATGCAGAC